>NC_134831.1:83434593-83734593 GCF_004210375.1 Tachypleus tridentatus
ATTCTACCAGCAGACAAATGAAACAGTATAGAACGTGAGCGATTGTGGCACGAAGATCAAACAGTTACAAGACAAACACTAATATAAACGATCACCAATGATCCCACAGAAAAGACAGAGAGAGACTCATCAAAAGAACGATGAACAAACTAATGAAACAAGGCTTAATCAACGAAAAACAAGCCAAAGACTTAAGATCCAACGAAAATTTTCCTCCCTCAGTTATACGGACTACCTAAGGCACAGAAACCTAATATGTCACCAAGGCCTATCGTCAGTGCTCAAAACTTACCTTGCCATCAACTGGCTAGTTTTTTAGTACCGAATTTGTCTCTACTACGAGGAAACGCTGAACATCACATTCAAAACTCGACAGATTTCATTGGACAACTCAGGAAGCTACACATAAAATCTCAGAATATTATGGTCAATTTTGACGTCTGTGGGGAATTAAAATAAAGAAAACAACTACATAGCAGTGATTTCAGTTAAATCATATATTATTTTCATATTTCGCAATAGTTTTATTTTTTATCGCTAGATGGAAAAACAAAATAATAGTGTTCAGTAGAATTTCGGAATATTTCATTGAACAAACATGACATCTTAGATAATGTTTTTTTCTACAAATGAGCAATAAATAAAGTTTTACTCAAATTAATGTTAAAGACATCAAGCAGTTGAAACCTTTACACAACAGTCAGATTTGTGTACGTGTTACAGATATCTGATGTTTATTACGAATTGATTAGCAAAACAATAGATTGTACAGTGGTCTCTCCTTCGTATTTTTAGTGTTTGAAGATGTAAAATCGAATATTTGCATTCGAGTCCGACAGACTTGGCAACTTATATTTTAATCTTTAATGTTCATTTTCATTATCAGTTTCGTGGTGTTTTAGTTTTTATCTTTGTTGGACCGACATGAATTGAAGTGTTTTTTTCCTTCTGAGGTGGTGAGGATGAACACCACTTACCTCGTTCGGTCAATTAGATTTACTGTACAATTTGACTTTGACTTCTGCCAATATCAACATATTTGTTGATATTGGCAGAAGTTTTTTTTTCTGGAACCTCTTCCATTGATCTCTCTCTTGTTCATTAAACCACAATTGCTTCAGAGGGTAAGGTGCTGGTGAAACATGACCTCTTAATCTCTATGACTGTTCACAAGTATACTCTATTTCAACTGATTCATCCCATATTGTCAACACATTAATTTCATTTTGGATTCACAGTAACAAATCTCATCTTCCTGTTGCTGTACCTCATCTTCATGTTTCTTTCTCAAGTACTTCAGATTGGTGTACACTTCATATTTTTTCTTTCATAATGGAGCTCTCTGTTAACTCAAAATCCACTTTCGGCATACATTTGCTAATTAATGGCATGTTATTTGTCTTTTATTTACATTTGGCTAATGTTTTTTTCAATGACGAATCACAAATGGTAACTGACGTAGAGTGTTGAAAGAAATATTTGTTTTTTAATGAAAACTAGATAATGATAAATTATGTAGACTTTGTTAGGGTATTTTACTAGTAACTAACTGTGATATCTAACCTAAACTGTACCTCTCGGTGTCTCAATTTTGATTTGATTTTGTGATATTTGGTATTTTCGTAGGATTCATCTTTTGTTATTATATGAATAGATCACAGTATTTCTTGTGTCGTTGACTTGATTTAATTTGTACGTGAACTGGCACAGATTATTTCATTTGCAGCTGCTTATACTGAGAGAAGTTTCATCAACTATGTTTTTACATTGTGTTTCTTTTTTTTTTTTACTTATTACTCTTTACCCTGAGTATGGAGGTTTCATGTTTCTTCATTATGTGGCAAAACTGTGATGGATGAGTTAATGGATCTTAGCCAAGAGCGGTGTTCTACTTCACTTTTGACTTTACACATTTAAAAAAACAATGAATGAGGTATATTTGGCATTTGATGTTATTGCTAAACCTGAGAAACCGTTTATTCGCTCATGACTTCTTCCCATCTTGGCCTGACATAGCCTCTTTGTTAAGTGCAATATACGATTCACGTGTTGGAATCACAGTCACTGAAAACAATAGTCCTTTCATCCGAGGGGAGTTCTGATGTTATGATCAATCACAATATTCGTCAGTTAAAGAGTAGACATAGAGTTGCGAGTGGGCTGTGTTGACAAGTTGCTTTTCTTCCTCTGTTCTATCATTGGTAATTTAAAGAGGCCACCAACATCGTAACTTTGGAAAGGACATGTTATTTAAATTCAGTATACTAATGTTTTGTGGTTATGGCTGTGTTCATGTTTCATTTATTATTTTCATTCATCGTTTATTTTATATATGAATATTTAGTTGCATTAAAACGCTATTATGAGTAGATATTTAAGTACGACATACTGATATTATCACCTCAGCTAAGTGTTGTTTAAGACAGTTTAAAGTTGTCATAAACCTTGCTGACTGGACATAAAACTTTTTTGTAATATAAAATCTTAATTTCTGTAAATGGAATAAAATGAAAGAAATAACAAACTATGAAACATGAGATTTAAAGTTTCAACTGTTTACCGATATTAAGTAAAGGTTATATTCAACACTATCTTTAAGAGAAAAACGGATATAAACAAATATATTCGTGTGAGCAAACATTTTGTACTAACTTCAAAGTTAGAACAGATGTTTAAACATGACATTCAAGATATTTAAAACTCCACTAAAATTAACGAAGATCCAGAACATTTCGATTTAAATGAATAAAATAATTTTCTCCGAACGAAAATATGTGAACACAATTATAAATAATCACAAAATGAAAGGTATGAATATTATTCCACAATGTTTCAATATATGTGATCCTGCTAAAAATATACGTTAACATAAACAGTGATTTGTGACTGATAATCACGTAAAGATAGGAACATTTTCAACTTGAAATTTTTCATTTCCTAGTTCTCCTAGAGAAGTGGTACATTCAACCTTAACGGCTCCCTATAAGACCTGAACTAAACTGCAAGTATTGGGAAACTACGTTTGTAATATTATACTATTGATCAAGAGAAGGACAGTTCATGAACAATATCCTCTGCCATAAGAGAATTGTCTAGCTCCTAGTAACAATATTGATTATCTCTTTTTTCATCCACTTATAGCTCAAAGAAACAATGAATTCAACTTCGTAACTCTCGCTTCGCAGATCGGTAAGCTAATCTCTGCTTTATACTTTAAATACATCACAATAAATTCTATTCTATGTTTTACTAAGTCATGTTTATAAAAATAAACGTTTTCTAATCATCAATTTCACGTTTTATAAAGTAAACTGAAAGACATGACGACAGAAATAATCGTACGTAATAAAGTGAAATCGTTTAATTATATCAATATTTTTATTTAAATAAACATTTTATTTTAATAACAAATAAACCATAAAAAAAAATCTTATTAAAAACAACCTTTATTTCCACAAAAGTTAAAAACAGATTGGGTAAATATTAAAAAAATAAAGATAACAATACTCAACTCAATAAATATTATAAATTTTAGAGTAAGTAATAAATATTAAGCACACATCTGAAATCTAAATACTTAAAATTATTACAATATCTCAGATATATTGTTAAAATAATAGGCTATTAAGTTAATTAATGGTCCACGGTACATATCATTACTCGAAACTTACATCCACGTAAAATATCTGATGACTTCATTCATTCTCAATAATAAATACCGAGGTAATACCCTTGTAATGTTCAATTACATTTGACTTCAAATATTCACACTGAAGTACACAATCAACCTCACGCATGATTGTTTGTTTTTAATGAGGATTGGTTTATTTAATCTTTCATTACAAACCAAAGAATAATTTAATAACATATTTTTGGTGTTGAAATGTATGTTTAATGCACGATCCATTGAAAGCTATCTTAAACTACATTGTACACTTAAGTAATGTAAACATATACAACCAACATCTGTACTCTTAGTTCTCACCAGACTTTAACATTCCAGCTGATTGCTGACTTAAGTTCCTTCTTGCATAAGTGAGAATGTAAATTACCTGCTAACACCGACTAATAAAGATCACCAAAAGGTTTGATGAATCAAACTGGATCAATAATGTTTTTATTAAATATTCATTATCTTATTCGTATATCAATTTCCCACTTCTTTCGTTACTCTCAACAATGAAATTATTACGCTTTCAGAGTATGCTCATATTAACATGTTCTAAATATTGGATGATCTTTGCTTATTTATACATCAAAATTATCCTGAAATAAGCTGTGTATGTGTTTTTTAACTCAAATGATTGATGTTAGGTTTAAAATAGCCTGTTTTTAATAAATAATTTACAACATCTGTTGCTGCAACAACTTTATGTATTTCAAAATAAAAGGAAATATTGAAACACAATCATATAGCAACGAAAGACCAGTTGGTGTGGTAACTTTTAAAAGCATCTCTGATAATATAAAACAGCTGGCTCAGTTTCAAACTATAATAAACCCTGTTTTCTACATAATTATTACATAATTAAAGAAGATGAATTATTTATCTGAATGTGGCATTGTAGGTAATTCTTAAATCAGAAGTGTATGAAATGTATTATTAAGCAGAAAAAGAATCAAAATAATAAAGTGATGTCTGTGGAAAATCATTTCAAACAAATACAATAATGGTGTTGATAATGAATGCTCTTTTTAGCTTGTATCACGGAAAACTAGTAAGATAATATACATCAAAAGTCGTTATGAATTAAATAAAGTTTTATACAAAAACACAGTAATAATGGTTTCTAAAAACTTATTTCCATTCTACTAACAACCACTTAAAGAAACACTTTTCTGCAAAGGTAAATTGTTGCTGGAATTTGAAGCCGTTAAGTGAATAAAAGCTAATTGCACCTGTTTTAAACAACTAATAATAATATGTAGTTTTTCGTAGACTTCTTTTTTAGCAAGTTGGATACAATTTCAACCGTCAAATTCCCTCGTCCAAAACCACGTAAATGTTTCCTCACATATATGCAAGATAAATATAGGATATTTTTATCTCTTTGTATTATAACTGTTGCTACCACTTAACCTTCAATCTTTCCTACTATTAATGTGTGATTGTTCTGGAAGGACGAGGTGACCGGAGTCGTTACATCTGGACTTAAGTCGTTATAAATATTTGTGTAAAGCTTTGTGGGATCCAATTTGATGATTTCAAACCTACTGTTAATCCAAACGTAAAGTCTAAAGAGCAGAGTATATGTAATGTCAAATATCAACATGTTAAATACAACAGTAACTAACGACGTTATAATCCAAAGTTTCATATTTCTGTAAATTTCATGATACTGTAATATCGTTAAAGTCTTTCTCGCCTCTGCTAAATTCAATCGTAAGAAACTTCTCACAGCTTGTTCATCATCATCTGTTATCGGTTCAATCGTGATGTTGGACGTAGAAAAAGTATTGTCAGCAATGTTTGATGAAGCCATAGAAGAAAGTGGTTAGTCCGAGAAGTCAACTAATAAATATACCTTACTTATTCCTGTTTGAAAGAAATGAAATACACTTGTATGGAAAAATATTAAAGACTAAGATAATCGATTCTGTACATATAGTGACATGTGATACGAAAAGGAGATGAAAATGAAAAGTAAAAACACATTAAAAACAAAAAACAAAAATCAGATTTAAATCAGAAACATCCTGACCACTTTCTAAAAGACAAGAATAGGTCAGATTGCAAGGATAAAAATTACTTGCAGGATACTAAGTTCATATTTGTGATTACTCTTGTGTTCTGCCATATGTTATTTGGCTAAATTAACTTCGTTAACTGATAGTGATAAGACAATGACTATGATTTGTGTCGAATTATTTTGTAACAATAAAAATATAAAATAATTTCATTTAAAAGAACAGGTACGAATAAGACATAAACAGAAAACTTAAAGAAGGAAATCACTGAGAAATCGATGCCAAGTAAAACGAAACACACAATTTTCATAATTTGTTTGTTTGTAATTAAACGCCTTGCTACACAATGGGCAACCTGTACTCTGTCTACCACAGGTATTGAAAGCCGGTTTCTAGCATTTTCAGATTGCAAATATTCCGCTGTGTCGATTGGGGTTATTCAAATATTAAAGTTGTATATAAACTAAGCTTGGATTCAGTTATAGACTTTTTTTTTTCAATTGTGTCACAGCAACTGTATCCATGAAACATTTTTTATTTTAATAAATATTTTTATTAAAAAAAGTTCTATAGACTTGTTTCTGGTTTTCAAATATTGAGGTACGAAATGTCCTTACTAATGGGCCTGACATGGTCAAGCGTGTTTAAGCGTGCGACTCGTAATCTGAGGATCGCGTGTTCGCATCCCCGTCGCGCCAAACATGCATGCCCTTTCAGCCGTGGGGGGCGTTATAATGTTATGGTGAATCCTACTATTCGTTGTTAAAAGAGTAGCCCAAGAATTGGCGGTGGGTGGTGATGATTAGCTGCCTTCCCTCTAGCCTTACACTGCTAAATTCGGGTCGACCAGCTCAGATAGCTAGTCATACAGGATATACATTTTTTTTTCAAAAGCCTTGTCACATATAGCAGTAGTAACTGCGTGAGAGCACATGTCATTACTAGTGTAACACTCAAATTACTACAGATAAGTTAAATGTTACCTCTGTTAACATTAACATTTTCCTAAAGTAAATATAACAATAATGTCTTACGTTGATCCTGTGCTATAGAATTGTGCGACTTCTCTGCAGATACAGCCAAGTATTTTATGTAGTTATTTGAGAGAAAAATTGTAAACATCTGTAGAGTAGAGGTATGTAGTACATAAATAGCTAGCTAAAGAAAGGAAACTTGATGAGCCTTGTTTCAATTTGAAAATGTTAAGTTCGTTTGGACGTGTGTTTGATAAACAATCATAAGACTTGCAATCAAAATTGTTTTTTGTAGTTATTTAAGGAACTTATGAGTCGAGCTAAACTTTTGTGATTACATACAGAAATATTTAAATAAATACGACGTGTTTTTAATCGCGTCTGTACAACGGGGATTCCCACCCACAACTTTCAGATTAAGAGCAGAATACCTCAACGGCTTGGGCAGATCGGGCTTCCACGGGATGGATGTTGTAAACTTGACACACCTAATACTGGCAGATGCTATAAAACACTTCGGTTCATTAAGTTTCACCTTGACGCATGCCACGAAATAATACAGATAATTTATCAGCACTTTTCTGGCATGTACTTTGCTAACTTCACGTATTATTTTACTTACGGTGCTCAGACATGAACAGACATATCCTTGGAAGCCACACACCTAATAAGTTTTATCTTGAAACGCTTATTCTTTCTCATGATATTTTCAGTCTAAATATCTAACTCGAACTGATGTCTGTCAATTTACTCCATTAAAATAACAATTTGAGAGAGACAGTTAAACCACACTTAAGTCCATAAAGACAATGCCGCTTTACAAAATATCAAATTTCCAACATATAAAATAAAAAAAAAGGTTTCAGTTTATCTTGGAACATTTCCATTGACCATTATCTTATCCATCTTTGTATTCCAATACAACATTAATATACATATTTATATTACTTTGATGCTATGATATTTTTTTCCATCTATTCAATAATCTTTAATAAAACATTTGTTTCTTTACTATTCAAGATTCTCTCTTTTTAATTTATGTATTAACTGCCCATAGTTTCTTAAATTCACTCTAAATAATATTTTATAAACAACCTTTCATGAAATGTTGGAAGACGCGTTAAATATATCAAATAATTAAATGTAATTTGGTAATTATTCATTGTGTGGTAAAAAATTAAACAACCAGAGCTACATAACCAGCTTCAAACCAAAGTGTTATAAAATCATTTTTGTATTTTTAGCACTGTGGTTCAAGAAAAAAATTATTATACATAACTAGAATGGGAAATAACAGAGTATACCTAAACACGTTAAAGTATCATATGAACATTTACTGCTTCGCAGTTTTCCTCAGTAACTTAGCAGTAAGTTTAATGGATTATAGCTTCTCAAATAGTTGTTCGATTCATACAATAGACACATCGTAAATGTGAATTTACGTTTTAACATAAAACGACATAACTAATATTACATATTGACTTTCGCAAATATATAATGTGATCATATATTACCTAGACAGGCCTTCGTCTGTATTCTCTGTATAGCTGTTGGTGGCTGCAGGAAAAGGTAGAAATAGTCATGATGATACCCATCAGTATCTCACAATTCTAGAGCTTTCAGCTCATACAAGCTGGTACAAGTCTCTGTCTCAACTATTAAAGTAATTGCAAACTTAATACAAGAGGGTATTACAGAGAAACACGATCAACCAAACATTGTCGGTGGAATATAACCCTTATCTTAGTGAAAGCATTAGTAAAAATTTACCACCTCCTATTTAAAATGACCAAGTAGTTTGGGAGTTCGAATCGCTATCGGCGGGTCGCGGGTTCGAATTCTCGTCACACCAGACATACTCGCTCTTTCAGCGTTATAATGTAACGTTCAGTCTCACTGTGAATTGGCAAAATAATAGATCAAAAATGGAGATGAGTGGTGATAACTAGCTCCCTTTCCCTCTACTATTTCTCTGTTAAATTAGGGACGGCTAGCACAGATAGTCTTCAAACCAAACCTATTCAGAACAACCGCAAGCGAAAACGTGTAGGCAAAAACATCGCATAATGTCTTGAAAATTCTGACATACACTTAAACGTATATTATTAAATAGATGTGAAGTGGTGGGATACGCCAAAAAAAAATATAGTGTTTGATAGCATGAAATTGGCTAAATCCTGCTACTTAGTTTACAAGCTAGTAAACAACATTCTTAACGGTTTACATATCTACTTTTTAAATACGTTTTTTTCATCACAATGGAAGACTAAAAGACCAAAAGAACATTATATTAAGGTTTATTAAAACTTGGAGAATACTTGAAGGATGTATGTGAGAAAAGGTCTAAGAAGTCGTGGAATATGAAAGTTAATGGTGAAAAAATTGGTAAATACGAAGAGTGTAAGAAGATACAAGTTTGTACAAGTTTTTTTAAATCAAAGGCAATTAAGTTTTATTTCAACAGTGAATTTAAAGTACGTGACACTGGTGTATTGTTTGAGTAATTTCCTCACAAATGGTCGTATGTTGAAATGGAGTTGTATCTATACACCAATGGTTTTACAAAATAATTTCTGAAATAATTAAATATTTAATTCTTTAATAATAATAAAAATATTTATTTTTCAATCAAGTGTAATTCGTAAAATACTCAACATTTTCAGTTGATCTCAACTACGACTCTTCGTTCTGTTTCTTTAGACAAATAAGCTAGGCATTTCAAAATAATAAATGTAAGTTAAACAAAATGGTAAAGCTGCATGTATAAAACAATAAAGTAGCAAAAATATTTTGTCACATTTTTAGAAAATAATGATAATACATCAACATTATTAACACAAAAAATGTTAAAGCATGAACAAAACATAAAAATTCTGTTAGTTTCGATATGTAACACTTACCACCTTGTTGGAACAGAATAAACTGTCGTGAGGTTATTATGTATACGACTAGAGTATCTTCTGTATCTATATTGAAACTGGTTCAGAGTATTAACATCCACTATTGAACTCGAAAAAAGAAAAGAAGATAAAACTTCCCAATAGTGATGAATCCAAATTCCCTTCATTGTTAAGAAGATTTTCTCTATTTCATAAAAAAATCTACTGTTTTTCTGATTTTACGCTGTTAAAAGAAGTTTGATTCATCGAAAGTTTTGTTTTCTCAGTATTAATTTTGTGGTTAGTTGTGTGAGCATATGAGGATAAATCCAGTATATAAGCTTTCTTCAAACGATATAGTTTTCACGATTCTTTACTCTAGTTGAAACAAATCATTTTGTTTGATCAATACAAATGCGGTTAAAAAGTCTATTATTCGAGTAAATACCTTGTCTGTGGTGCTCTTCTATCTTATAAGTTTCATTGTTTAGTTCATTTTAAAGTTTATTTATTTCAATATATAAATTTGATGTAACTCAACACTGTTTACAACGTACCATCAGCCGTTTTTAATAACACAATAATTAACAACCACTCAGTACCACATGGACACCATTTAAGAAAAAAAAATGAAATATCATTATTCAAGTTAAAATTAAATCATTAACAGAAGAGTTATTTTCTGTTTTATTCATTATGAATTATTATTTAGTGTAATATTTAAAATCAAAACATTTTATTTTTCTATGTAGTGTCTATGATTATACTATTTTCTTGAGTTTATTAAATTAATGTAATTATTGGATCATAAATATTTTAATCAACAGTTACAAAGACCGAGGTTTGACGTATCAGTGTATATTAAAACTTAAATCTTAACTGTTTATTTTCTGTTTTTCATTGTTATTGTTCGTCAATTTTTACATAGTTAATAACTTTAACACCAGATATCAGTTATTGTCAGAAATGGTCAATGGACAATTGCCTCAACTAAAAAAAAATAATATTATTCAGCACATTGTTGCCAAATAAAAACGGAGAAACTGATAAAGTATGGAAATGTTCCACAGAGATTTTTTTTTTTTACATGTTCAAATTAGATACTTTCTTCATAAGAAAATAAAAGCATTATGAATGAAACAAGTTTCGATTGACTTCTCTGATGGGAGACTAAGATCGTTAGTTGATCAAGAGAGTTGATCGATAGTTAAATTAGGAAATCGAAAGAAAAAATTTCAACTGAAATGCAAAATTAAAATAAAGGACTTGTATTAAATACAACTTAAGGATAAAGAAATTGTTATGATAGATGTGGGGCCTTTGCGAGACGATCAGGGAATATCGTATCAGATTCATTGATTCACAGAGTTTAATATGTTTTTCAATTTTTAAAGATACAAAGAATATTCTTAAACTTTAACAAAGATATTAAACACCCATGTTTGTTTTAAATTGTACAACAAATAATAACTTTATAATGTATTTTTCTCGAAGAGTGTGTGTGCGCTTTCTTACAGCAAAGCCACATTGGGCTATCAACTGAGCCCACCGGAGACATACCGATGTACTAACGTAGGCTTTCTCGAAAACATGAAGCTAATAAAACATAAATTGAAATAATTTTAGGGCGGAATATATATGTTTTTAGCCTTAATTACTGTCAACAAACCTTGACGAGTACATTAGCTAAATATCCACAATTACAATATCAATAATTCAAATGGAAAAGTTAGTAAGAAAATTATATCCAGTACTGTCCTTTTTCACATCAGTTCAACTGCGTTAAAGACACAAATTTCATGTTTATACATTTATATCATCTAAATAAGTTCTGATTTACTTTAAAGACGTTTAAATATTTTGTTGTAGCTGTTGATAAAAGAAATATTTCTTCCACGTGACAATTTTGTGAAAGTACACTTTAGCAACACACTTTCAATATCCAAATTTCTGATGATATAACAGTACTTCACTAGTATATCTATCCATATTAACACGAATTTTTATTGAAATACTAGATATTTTTCTCAATGTATCATGCATGTACATAAATATATAAATTTGACATTTCTTTAATTTTTTTTAAACGATATTAAAGCTGTTACAATAGCTTTATTACAATTAAAGACGAACAAAAGGAGATAGTTATCACTGAGGTATTAATCATTGCTAAATTCCAAATAGGTGTGGAATATTTTTAAACTGTGGATTAATCCAAAACATATTATAGTTTCCATTGGTTGATTCTCTTGTTGGAGCTATTTTTTAACATATGTTTACATTTATCAGTGTGAATAGATAATTTTAATATCATGAAACTGTACCTTTATCGAAAAGTGGTATGTATATTTAAAGGCAGAATTAAAGTTTCGGACAAAGTGGATGATTTCCTTTATGGTTTAGAACTTGAACTAATTCTTCGTAACAACTGGTCCTAAGGTAATAAACGTGTTTTTCGTTAAAAATGTGTTCAAGGGAAATACACCAAGAACTTATTAAAGATGTCGCCGATGCTGTTTTCTTGCACGTGCCGAAACAGTACTTCACTAGTATATCTATCCATATTAACACGAATTTTTATTGAAATACTAGATATTTTTCTCAATGTATCATGCATGTACATAAATATATAAATTTGACATTTCTTTAATTTTTTTAAACGATATTAAAGCTGTTACAATAGCTTTATTACAATTAAAGACGAACAAAAGGAGATAGTTATCACTGAGGTATTAATCATTGCTAAATTCCAAATAGGTGTGGAATATTTTTAAACTGTGGATTAATCCAAAACATATTATAGTTTCCATTGGTTGATTCTCTTGTTGGAGCTATTTTTTAACATATGTTTACATTTATCAGTGTGAATAGATAATTTTAATATCATGATACTGTACCTTTATAGAAAAGTGGTATGTATATTTAAAGGCAGAATTAAAGTTTCGGACAAAGTGGATGATTTCCTTTATGGTTTAGAACTTGAACTAATTTTTCGTAACAACTGGTCCTAAGGTTATAAACGTGTTTTTCGTTAAAAATGTGTTCAAGGGAAATACACCGAGAACTTATTAAAGATGTCGCCGCTGCTGTTTTCTTGCACGTGCCGAAACTGTGAACGTTCGAAATTTAATGCATTCTGTTAGGTAATCCGATTTTAGGTCAGTATATTTCTTTTCGTGTAAGAAATAAAAATGTAATATCCCAAATTTTGCATGGAAATAACAAATTAGTTTTTTTTATGATGTTGTAACATTATTTTAAATAACACAAGTCACAAAGTACGAAACTTTTATCTATCTGAACATCTGTTCGTTTGATGAAAAGTACACATGTATATATATATATCTTTAATAAATTCAAAAAAAAATATTTATTGACAATACCCTCATAGTTTCAAATACGAAATAAAGTATTTATATTTAATTTATTTTTAGGTTCACACATTTGAAATAATTACAATTCACAAATCCTCATATATCTCTTACAAAGTTATTTCAATATGGTTTTTCGGTATAACTTTTATGTTAAAAGATGGAGCACAAATTAGCGATGGGAGTTTTTGGAAAGTCAAATATTTCTTTTAAGGTTGTATTTTATTTTTCTAATAATAGGTGGCACTAGCATATAATAAATAATCAATGCCCTCATGTTGTCGAAATCATTTCACTTTGAGAAATTTGGTTCCTATAGACAGCAAGAAATGATCCAAATGAAAGTGAATCACTGAGGTTGAATCTCACATCTTTGTATAACAGGGATAAACGCACACTTTAGTGTCATATATATCATCTGGAAAAACAGTAAGAATATACTTCATCAAAACACTTAGAGATCACAACTTAAACAATTACGACTTTACTTCACGACAGAACTCTAATGTTGTTTTCTATGAATAAGGCAAAAGTATTTTTTTTTCTCTCAAAACTAATATACATTGTTATATTTTAAGGAAAATTTTGGATTCGTTTTTCAGTATAGCAGTAATGATGTTGTTTCAGAGTAAGACATTTTTATCATAGTGAAAATAAATTATCGTGGTAAATATTATTTAAATAAATGAGTATAAATAATGTTTTACACTGTAATCTACCTACGGTAAGAGTGTTTAAAGTGTTACAATAATAATATACATAGAACACTGACATATTTCCATACTTCATATAAAACGAACTCTGGCAGGCCTTAGAAAATTAGGACCAATCACAAGACGTCACTTCATTGGAATCAAGAAACACACTGATATAACACTGTTCCATATGCAGCAATATCAACACATCTTATAAATACTACCAGTTCATGACCAGATATGGAAACATCGCTACAGATTCTTAGAGAAAACAAAAACGAAAACTGATACAGCATTTGTTACCTCACGTTATATAAACAATAATCAATATCCTGATGGACTATTGCTGGTATTCTTTTGTTCTGAGTGGAATGTTATAAGTCCTTATTTCATCAGTGTCTTGACATTTTCTTCAAACAAGGATGTCTTTCCCCTGCTACGTTAATATCAGTGGCTCCTAATGCTTGTTGACCAGTATTATTTCCAAAGGTAGATTAGAGAATTGTTACCAAAGTTATAAGTTTTTGTTTGGGCACTGTCTTACTTTAACTGGTCCGCTAATGAATTTCTACCTTTTTATGATGTTGCAAATACAAATTACATCAAGTTATTCCTATTAACTGCTCCGACCCTGGTTTGGGGTGATCAACGGTATGCACAAACAGTAACCAGATGTGAAGTTGGAAATGGTAGATTATCCACATGATCCCTTAACATCGGCCTAGTGCCCTACGGTCCTTCTATGGTGTTGTAGAAACTTAGAGGATCACCTATATAGCCATAATACTCACCATGTTTTATAACGAGTATGATAATAGTTGTTTAACGTCAAAAATACTTAAAAGTTTGCTTATCTCTCAATAGATGGAAATGATATGTAACTATTTATAAAACTTTTATTTGAAATATTAAGGAAGTAACAACCTTTTTACTACCAATATAAACTTTATGTGAAGTTGATTCTTTGATATTGTGAACAACCATGTTTGCAAATTTTCCTCATAATTTCCAATAAGGTATTCAGTATTTAACTAACTTAAGTTTAAGATATTGATGTATTGTAACCACTTATCAGTATCAGGGCTGTTCTTTCAACATTCTTACATTACATAAATGATAAAATATTACCTGCAAAAGAAAGACCTAGAGTAGCTGGTCTGGATTTTATTCATTGAACTCCTCTGACGGTTTTGAGTTAAACCTAATGTGTTGTGAAATTAGTAGGATGAAATGAAAAACATACATCAGTGAAAAGGTGTTGGCAAACTGGTTGATACTAACGAAGAAGAAATGACTACAAAAGAGTGACACTCATACACGAGTATGTCCTTTAAAAAATTTATTATATTTGTCCAACATCAACATTAGGTTCATTATATTTATGATTATTTTTACTTTGTTTATCACTCCTATTTTCCACAGCACTATGAAAGTGAGTATTGAATTCAAATCAAACCGGCATCATTTCTTCAGTTCTAAAAATCTATTATATAACTGACTGATTTTTTTCGAATAATTTCTCATATCTCTAACACATTATTCCAGTGTTTGCACAACAAGGTTCCTCAACGTTATCAGGATTCATGAATTTCTCAGTTGATAATCTGGTAAAATTCCATTTCAGGGAATTTTTACGCATCTATCACATCAAGTATATTATAACTTGAAGCCTCCTGACAAGAAATATACACCTGAGAGTTTTAGGTGTTTTGTGTTTTTTTTTATATTAACTGTACTGCTTGAGTTGTTTTTAATATTAAAATAAAGAACAAATTGAGGATTAATAAAAGTGATACGAGTTACAAAGGTGAAGTCTTGGAAGAGTGTTGGTGTAATAAAATTATTGTAACCATGAATAGAAATGTAATAATAAATAGTTTATAATAAAAGTGACATAAAAACACATTTTATGTCAATGTTTTTATAATATATTGTCAAGGAAGATACTGAAATATATTTTTTATTTATGAGGTGGGATTGCTAGGTGTTAATGTTTGGTAATGAGTGAATTAATCCATATTCAGAAACTGACGCCCTTTACTAAAATACCAAATCACTAGCCCCAGCATGGCCAGGTGGGTTAAGGAGTTCGATTCGCAATGTGAGGGTCGCCGGTTCGAATCCTGGTCGCACCAAACATGCTCGCCATTTCAGACGTGGGGCGTTATAATGTAACGGACAATCCCACTATTCGTTGGTAAAAGAGTAGCTCAAGAGTTGGCGGTGGGTGGTGATGACTAGCTGCCTTCCCTCTGGTCTTACACTGCTAAATTAGTGACAGCTAGCGCAGGTAGTCCTCGCGTAGCTTTGCGCGAAATTCAAAAACAAACAAACAAACAAATCAAATCACTATTAATTCATTAAAGTTAAAATACTCTCAAAGGTATTTTATTTCACTTGTAAAATCAAATCGTACAACAAAAGTGATTTGATTAACTATTGAACAAGATACTGAAAACAACGAATATACTTTACTTGTATCTATGTTGATACTATTACAGTTTTATGTGGATAAATAAATTTTTGTAACGGCCTTAGTCAGTCAGTTTATTTGTTTCTTTAAGGTGGCAATTTATTTCAATGGTTGTATCCAATGTAATATATTGTATCTTGACAAAATATCACTTTGTATTTCCGAAACACTTAGGATAAATAAGACAACACTTAAGACAACGGAAAACAACCTTCTTGTAGCTAGTCATTTCAGTTCAGTTACTTAGTCTATAAGTGCTGTGTGACCACTGGTTCTGAAAATAGCTAGACCAAGAGTTTGTGTTTTGAGTTTAGCACAAACCTACCAGAAGACAATCTGTGCAAGTTGTCTATTTTGCTTTTTTTACTAGGGGGGAGGTAGCTAGTCAGTACAACTCCTAGCTAGTTTTTGGATTACTTTTAACTTATAATGGTACTGGCCGTCACATTATAATACCCCTACAGACCATAGGACAAGTATTTAAATATACTGTTTTGTTTATATCAGTTTGTTTATTTTCATCAATTTAATAATTCATACATATCAATTCATAGAATATTTATACAACTTTAATAATCATGACAGTATATAACCTAATCAATCAAAATAGCCTTATCATCATAAAATTACATAGCACCTGAAAGAGCATTAACACAGATGAAGACTCAACACAATCAACAATCATACGATTTATGGCCTCTTCGAAAGCTATGATAGGTTTAAAAAGAGCAACAGGAACTTTCTGATTAGGTTTTACAAGAAATGTCTCACAATTTTTCACGTGTCTTATTAACTCTGAAATGACCTCCAAATGGGAATTTTATGCTAATCTTTCAATATTTCAGAATGATATCCTTTGGTAAAAGCGATTTAATAAACTACAGCCTTGTCCTCAAAAGGTGGCAAATCTGGTGATTTTTATTTTCCCATGAGCACACCACTTATGAAAAAAATAAACATATGGTACTTTCTGCAGTTCATTTTATTTTTAAATACTAATTATTTCCGGATTTAAAATACTAAAATCAGGTATTTCGTTCCATCAAGTGAACAGAGCAGATGTCATCATGTGATTTTACGTCCTATGTCATTATTATTGAAAGAAAACCACTAAATAAGAAAAAATTAAATGTTATGTTTCATCAGTAACACTTCAGTTAAACTTTGACACTCATCAACTCTGAGGTAGTCGTCTCGTGGTTACCGACGCTGAAGTCTTGAAGATAAGGTTAACCTTGGGCTTGTCTAATACCTGCTGTATATACTTGTTTTATCACATAGTTAATCAGCAAGAAAACCACCACATTACCGAACATTTGTTGAGAATCATTATCTTAAAACAACCTTTATTTAAAAGTGAAGTAATTTGTTTTCGATAATTTCAAATAATTATTCTTCCTCACGTGAATTTGGCAATTGTTACTGTAACAAGAATTAGCTGACATTTGTACTTCATCAAATGATAAAACCATCAGTTACAAACCAGAGTCTTGTGATTTTCTTATATGAAACTCGCTACTCATCCTAGACTAAGTATTTGTCTTTAGTATATGTAAGTGAAATCTCAGACTGACGAACAACACATAAAAAAAAATTTGTTAATAAAATTTCTAAATGCACTATGAAACTATTTACGAAAATTTCTTAGTTTCGCTTAGTCATTTATAGTTAAATTACACACCATGAGTATTAGTATCTAACAAACCTCTAATTCACATAGTAAACTTATGTTTCCTCGTAACACGATGTAAAATAGTTATTATATATTGAGAAAATTAAATATTTAACAAGTTAACTGAAACATCTAAGAAAACTTCTCAGATTGTAAGATACTGACAGACCTCTCAAAGTAATAATATCTGCTGGAAATATTGTTCGAGCGTATTATTAGTTATCGTAAATGAAACATAAGGGACAAGTAATGAAAGCT
This sequence comes from Tachypleus tridentatus, assembly GCF_004210375.1. Classification (NCBI taxonomy): domain Eukaryota; kingdom Metazoa; phylum Arthropoda; class Merostomata; order Xiphosura; family Limulidae; genus Tachypleus; species Tachypleus tridentatus. The sequence goes on from NC_134831.1 coordinate 83,452,604, forward strand.
GATTTCTTTTAGAAACTACAAAACTTTTCATTCATTTGAAACTGACCTTTCTGACATCCCTCGTGCTGACCTTTACATAACGCTTCTATACGGCTTAAAACTATTGTGTTATCTTCAATATATGTGATTAAAAACTTGTATACCATCACATATACATAGGTTTACTGTCTATCATTACAGAATATATTTTGCAACTAAAAAAAGTATATATCCACTACACATTAACTTTAACAAATGTTTTGTATCAGAACTTTAGAGAAAGATAAATGTATATTTACAATATCCGATAATTTAATAGGAAATTATTTTTTTAATTCTACGCTACACTTTCTGTTTTTAATGTAGAACACATACATTTCTCGTTTCAATATTACACACAAAATAAAATACACGGTCATGTAGGCACGTTAAGAAACTAGTGTGGGTATTAACGCTCAATTAAAATAAAAAAAACAACTTAAAGTTTTAATACCCACGTGAGCCGTATTTATAATACATTTCGAGAATTTTTATATTAGGGACAAATTCCTCTGAGAGTATAATAACCTCTGGTATTTATAAATAACACATCTGAAACATGTATGAATTACCAATATTAATTTAGTTTTCGTACAAGTTAATGTCTAATCCTAGTTATACTTCTGTTTACGATATTTAGTAAAGTTTACTGTAGTAAGAGATGTAAGTCTTATCACAGGGTTTTTCTTAAGTTACAGTTGTTTAAGTTTTTGTATTAAACGATAAAAGTTGACTAGTAAAGAAGAAAGATACTTTAACATTAGTTTTGTTATTATTGATGTCTTTTGACGCTACACTAGTGAATGTGTTGCCACTATGATACTAATTTGTACCGGTGAAAATTTAAGTAACACTCAGTGCTCGAGTTCGTTGGTCGGCTAGAAATGTATTAAAATATAATTTATAATATTATATGAGTTATTAATGTTACAAACTTTATTTAAATATGATAATTACAAATGTGTGGAAATGTATTATATTATCAGTTAAAACACTATATCAGCTGTTAATGTCAAAAAACTAATGTACCTTTACACACGACATTCAAAACAGTCTTTCAGTTATTAATGTATTTCAACTTCAGGTTATTTATTTCCAGTCGGATCGAAAACCCAACATGTAGGTTTCACATCTAGATACCCATGGATTAACAAATATTGTGAATATCTAGTTGGATATACAACAATAACTACTACAATATTATTTCTTCTTGAAATAATTATTTTAGATTTATTAAATGTAAAATTATAGCTCCGGGAAATTTTATCACTCAATATAACGATTTAGGGTTAATGGTAAACTAACACTGCCACCATTTACACTTAGTCCTGGACTGAGTCAGTTATTTTTACCATCAACTTGACCCCTTTATATGGGGTCATCATGATGAGCGATGACCAGTGATCTTTCATCTGTACCTGGATAACAGAAGAAGTAAAAAAAACAGTTGAATTGGATGCCAGCTAACAAGTAATTTTGAGATATATCATTTCTTTGTAAAATCTATCGATGTTTTAAGAAATACATTGATCAATTTCTTAAAATAAGGCAAGAATGTTCTGGCTGTCCCTCTCTTTCATAATATCTGAAACAAAGCAGTTTTATATTGACCAATATATCAAGGATGAAGGAACGCAACTGATCCTTGAAGATATTGTTCTTATTTGAGGAAAAAGTTCAGAGTAGAAGTCATGTCTTAATTCTTTTGAGGGTCATTAGGGTATGTCTGAGGACAAACCAAGAGTTATCTATGTAACGCCATTAATGAAATATGATAAAAATACACACACAATAATGTTGTTGATAATCAATGGTTTATTTTTATTTCCTGTCACGAAAAACTAATAGGATAATGGACATCAAAAGTTGTTATGAATTAAATAAACTTTCATATATAAACACAGTAATTTTTGGTTTATAAACATTTATTTTCATTTCATTGAACAACAACTTAAAAAAATCACGTTTCTGCAAATATTATTTGTTGTAGAACTTTGAAGCCGTTAATTGAATAAAATGTAATTGCACCTATGTTTAAACAATTAACAAGAAGACACAGTTTTCCGTAGCTTTCTTCTTTAACAAGTTGAGCACACCGTTTAATATTTAAATTCCCTATTCCTAGACCACGTAGATTTTTCTTTACATACACTCTGTTCAAATATGGAATATTTTTATCTCTTTGTATTATAACTGTTTCTACCACTTCACCTTCAATCTTCCCTTCTAGAAGTGTGTGATTAGTTTGTAGGGATCAGATGACCGGGGTCATCACATTGAAATATACAACAATACTTTACTGAAGCATGTCTGTGAACGAATATTGACTTTTAGTTACACAATAATCTTCATTTAAGGCTTTAAAGCATGCTAAATTTAAACATCAGTGGTTTTTGACCAACGAACTCCAACATTGCAATCTAATACAATACAACACTCGAACTGACTTTTATTTCTGTTAAAATGAAAAATACGTAAAGCAGAAGTGTGTAATATAAATAAATGTGTTTTTGAAATATTAGAAATATATATGAGGTTTTAATAAACTATGGTTTTCAATGTTTTTAATTACAAAAAAGATATAATATTAAATACATTTCTTACAGACCATAATCCTCATCAGTTAAAATCAAATTACCTGATATTATACGTTTACTCATTCTCATTTATAATATCAGACACTCTTTATCCAAGTTCTAACACGTGTTGATTTTCATCTCAAATAGTTTATTATGTTCACTTTATCTACTTATAACATCTTTTCATGAAATGTTTGACTGTTATTAAAATTTCTCGTGTCATTATCAGGCAAGGAGGAAAGAAAACATAATATGCAAGAGTTCAAAAATTTTACTGGTGATTTTAAACGTAATATTAACCTATATTATAAAATAAACAGATTTCTGAATAGAATCCATTTCTTGATATATTTCTTTTACAAACTATTTTCAAACCAAAAATCTTTAAGATAAATTTTTGTTTTAGATGATACAATAATTAATTATAACAAGTAAACTCAAAACATTTTTGCTGTCACCAATTACTTAAAATCCAATTTCACTTGAAATCAAACTAATATATCTAAAGTTGTTTGTTTTCTATTTATTATTATTATTCAATAATTATCGAACATGTAAGATTACATAACTCCTCTTCTATCGTCTCACACTGGGATAGCGGTAAGTCTATGGATTTACAACGGTAAAATCAGAGGTTCTAACGCTTTCGTCAGGCACAGCAGATAGCTCTATGTGGCTTTGCTCTCAGGAAAGTCACACACACACAAACAAATATCTCTCTTGAAGTCATTTCCATACCATCTTCCCCTAATGTCACAAAGGTAAGTTTCCAGACTTCTAACACTTGAAACCAAAGTTGGATATTTATCGTGCAGCTTTGCGTTTAACTGCAGCCTTAAACTATAGTCCACACAACAAGACTATTCAAGCTAATCAAAACGACTTCAAGAAGGAAGATGAAATTGAAACCAAATCAATATACTTTATATGTGGAGCTCATGGACTGAGTCAGTTATTTTTACCATCAACTTGACAACTTTAGAAATTGAAAATATATAATTTTATACATGTGATTCTTACGATTAGCTTGAAGAAGATTATGTGATGAGATCAAATATAACAGTGTTCAAATAGTTTGCAATAGAGTTATAATATACATGGCGTTAATATATTACTTATAATGTTAATTTAGAACTTTTTTACATGTACAAAGTTTATTTAAATATTACACAGGAGTTAAAAGACAGAGAAATAACTGACATCATCTGTGTAGCTCCAGAGGAGGTCCAGCATGGCTAAGCGCGTTAAGGCGTGAGACTCGCAATCCGAGGGTCGCGGGTTCGCATCCCCGTCGCGCCAAACATGCTCGCCTTTTCAGCCGAGGGGGCGTAACAATGTGACGGTCAATCCCACTATTCGTTGGTAAAAGAGTAGCCCAAGAGTTGGCGGTGGATGGTGATGACTATCTGCCTTCCCTCTAGTCTTACACTGTAAAATTAGGGACGGCTAGCACAGATAGTCCTGGAGTAGCTTTGTGCGAAATTAAAAAAAAAAAAAAGCTCCAGAGGAATCAAGGCACCGCTACTAACACATTGTTTTCTTCCAACCAAATGATTGAGCTATTAACCATTCATAATGAACAAGATACTGAAGATTTTTGTTGCAACTGATATATACGGAACAAAGGTAAAACTTATACCTCCTTCCAGTTAAGTAAAATGTTCAGAAACATCAATATCTGGATTGTTATAGTATTCATCATTACTACAGACTACACATTGATATCAACTATTATTATTTCTGTTATAATAATATAATATCAGAAATTACAATAGCCATAGAATTGTCACGTTTGCTACTACGGAAGTTTCACAGAAAATTATACAATGATTATAGCTCGGATGTAATTAATGCACTCGTCTGGTCGTGTGAAAATAACCACACATTCTTAGTAAGAAAAATTTAAGGTATTCTAATAGAAACAGCGGCACTCAAAATAATTTTGAGTGGAGACTTGATTTGGTTTGCTTTGAATTCCGCACTAAGTTACACGAGGGCTATTAGCGTTAGCCCTCCCTTATTTAGCAGTGAAAGACTAGAGGTAAAACAGCTAGTGGTTAGCACTCACCGCCAACTCAAGAGTTGACGTTTACGGTTTTTAAAGCCTTTCAATCGAAGATGCCGCCTTATTGTTCTTGAGTTGCATTTTGTGACCGTAAGTGGCTTAATCTGGTTCGACGATCAGCTAGTGTTTTGCCGGACAATCATTTGATTCCTCCAGCTTAACGCCGGCGAAATTTTCTTGGGCCGACCACTTAAAATTCTCTTTCCTTATCCCTCAGTGTCTGTCAACTTTTTAGCCTTTGCCATATTGTTTCCATGTTGACAACGCTATTTCTTGAATACAAACGACTAAATTTTGTTACGTGTTTAGCGATTAACGTTTTGTTTTAGTATGGTCTTAAACCTTTGACCAGCTAGTTTTTAGGCTCATTTCATAGTGTTCACATTTTCCCTATTAAATTCTAAAAACGTTTTATTTCTGTTTTCCTTTTCTTATTTTCATCTTTCGAACCTATACTTGAATAAGTTGTTGAATCTAACATCGCAAAATGAATAATTTTTCTTTATGTTTATTGACCTTAAGATTTGGACCATCAGTGTATATATGTATATGTATATTTGTCAAACGAGTGAACTATTAGAGACGGTCAAGATGGATAAAAGTTTCGTACTTTATTACTTCTGTTATTCAAAATAATGTTATAACATCAGCAAACTAATTTGTTATTTCCAAACGATATTTTGAGAAATTACCTTTTTTATTTCTTACACTAAAAGAAATATACAGACCTAAAATCGGATTGGCTAATAGAATGCATTAAATATAGAATATTCGCAGTATAGACACGTGGAAAAAAAACAACAGCGGCGACATCTTTAACAACTTCCATGTTTATTTATTTATTGATCACATTTTAAACGAAATATAGATTTATAACCCTCGTAAAAGTTCTTACTAACAATTAGTTCAGGTTGCATTTAAACCACAAATGAAATCATTCAGTTTGTCCGGAACTTTAACCCAGCATTTAAATTAAGATTCCATCTTTCGATAGATGAACAGTGTATCGACATCAAAACTATCTATTCGCATTAACGTTTCTTAAATAATAACTTCAACAACAGGATCAACCAGTGAAAACTATAATATGATTTCTACTTGAAATATAATAATATTTTGGATTAATCCACAGTTTACAAATATCCCACACCTCTTACGAATTCAGTGTTGAATAATCCAACAGTGATAAATATCTCCTTCTTTTGTTCTTCTTTAATTGTAATAAAGCTATTGTAAGAGCTCTAGTATTATTTTGAAAATAAAAATTGGAGGAATGTCAAATTTATATATTTATGTACTCATATGATACATTGAGAAAAATATCGAGCATTCCAATAAACATTCATGTTAAAATGGATAGAAATACAGTTATATCATCACAAATTTTGGATACTGAAAGCGAATTACTAAATTGTACTTTTATAAAATTGTTACGTGATAGATGGAAGCTACAAGAAAATATTTAAACGTCTTCAAAGTAAAGCTGAACTTATTTATATTATATAAAAGCATAAACACAAAACTTGTAGCTTTAAAGTAGTTAACTTGATGTGATAAAGTACAAGTACTGGTCTAATTTTGTCACTAACTTTTCAATATAAATTATTAATATTGTAATTGTGGGTTTTTGTTTAAAGCACTCACCAATGTTTGTGAAAAATATCTAAATTAAACATGTAAAAACAATGTTTTTGGAACATTTCCATACTTGGTCAGTTTCTCCATCTTTATATGTACTGAATAATATAAAGTTATTTATCTGAGGCGATGGTATAATGCACAATCCTAGTTATAACTGACATCTGGCCTTAAAGTTTTTAACTATGTAGAAATATGTAGAAATTGACTAAAAATTACCAAGAGAAATAGAAAACAAGCAGTTAAGATTTATGCTCTTATGTACACTGATACACCAAACCGCGATCGTTGTAACTGTTGCTTAAAAATATTTAAGATCCAATAAATACTCCAATTACGTAAGCATAAGAAAAGACTATAATATTAGGTACAACTCAGAAAAAATAAAACGTATAATGTCAAATACAACATTAAATCATAATTTGTAGGAAATAAAATAGAAAATAACTTTTTTTAATTATTTAATTTTAAGTCGAATTATGATATTTTGGCTGTTAACAATTGTTTTGTTAAAACCGGCTGATGGTACTTTGTAAGCAGTGTTGAGATACGTCAAATGTATTGTATTGAAATTTGCCTAAACTTTACATTGTTATAGCATGGTTTAATAACAGTGTCGATGTTAAGTTGAATTAATTTTAAAATGTGATGAAAGTTCATAAATTTATAAGGTATCCAACACATACCTCATGTTTTTACATGCCAACTTTAATTTAAAAGTGGTTATACAATTTCAAGTCCTTAATTCAAATGTATAAATTTATATTAAGTTGTTATGCACTTTAGAGAAAACCCGATCAACAGTGAATTAAGACCAGAACTGAACTTTATTTGAAAATAATTATCAAATCTCATTTTTAATGATTTTTAACTTTATTTGGAAGTAATTCTATTTACCAGTTAGTAAGTGGATATTGACTCTTTTTTGACCGATTTTACTCTAAACATATAAAATACACCTTAGTGTGCCTTGATATCAAACAAAATTCGTTGGTGCTATTTTAATGTGGAGTAATGAATCCCATGGTATGTCTTAGGACTCACACCGATATAAAACGTGTTTTAATACCTGTGGTGGGGAGAGCACAGATAATCCATTGTGTAGCTTTGTGCTTCAATCCAAACAAACAAACAAACAAAGAAGATGGAATGAAATTAAACAAACTTAAATCTCAAAAATAAGCTTTCAAATAAATTTAACTATGGGCGTGATAAGACAGAAGAACACTACAGATAGGGTATTTACTAATAACAGACTTTTCAACCGCATTTTTTTTGATCAAACGAAATGATTTGTTTCAACTAGAGTAAATAATCATGAAAACTATATCGTTGAAGAAAGTTGATACACCTGATTTATCCTTATATGTTCACAAAACTTACCACAGAATTAATACTGATCAATCAAAGCCTTCGATGAATCAAACTTCTTTCACCGGCGTTACACCAGAAGATCAGCAGAATTATTTTCATTGTTGAGAAAAATCTTCTCAACAATAAAGTGGTATCTGAATTCAACACTATTGAGTAGTTTTATCCTCTTCTTTTGTCAAATTGAAAAGTGGACTGTTTTTGGACCTGTACCCATTTAAACATAGGTGGTCATTTTACCTATCGAGACTAATAGGAATGTTATGTTTTGTTAATGCTTTAATATTTTTTATATTAATAATGTGGATAATTTTTTTTTTAATTTTAAAGAAACATTTTCTTTCTTTATTATTTTATGAATACAGCTTGAACATTTTGTTCAATTTGCACTTATTATTTTGAAATATCAAGATTATTTCTGAAGAGAAACAGAAGAAAGTGTTGTAACAAAGATATTCAAAAATGTTTAGATTTGTTTACGAATTACAACGGATTGCAAAAATAAACAATTTTATTATTATTAAAGGTTAAAATATTTAATTATTTTAGTTATTATTTTATGAAACAGTTCTATTACTGGATAGATACATATACATCTCGATATACGACCTATTGTAAGTAAACTGTTGTTCACTGGTGTCACACACTTTCAAACCACTGCTCAAATAAAATTTAACTGCCTTTGAATTTAAAGAACTTGTACAAACTTGTATCTTCTTACACTCTTTGTTTTACCAATTTCTATGCATTTTTTCACCACTAACTTTTCTTTTCTACGACTTTGTAGACATTTCCTCATAAACATCCATCCTAAACGACTTTCTTTACTCGAAACTCTTTTGAATAGCGCTGTTGCTATTAGAACACCTCCAGTTTTTCTTACCAGGAATGTGTGGTTATTTTCACGTGACCAGACGATGTGGCTGATTAGATCCGCACTATATTTGTTGTAGAATTTACTGTGAAATTTGCGTAATAGCAGACGTGACGTTTCTAAGGCTATTGTAATTCCTATCGTAATACCTATTATAACCGAGATAATAATGCTTGATGTCAACATGTAGACTGTAATGATGACAAATACTACAACAATCTAGATTCTAACGTTTCCAAACATTTCAGTAAACTGAAAGGAAGCAAAGTTCTGTCTTTTTTTCTGTAAACATCAATAGGAAGAAATCTCGAATATCCTGTACATCATCAGTGGTTAATTATTCAATCATTAGGTTGGAAACAGACTATTTGTTAATAGTGGTTGCGGAAGAAGCCATGATTCATTTGGAGCTACAAAGGCGATGCCTTTTCGGGTCCTAGGTAATATTAAAATAACATTTGTTCTTATCACTAAAGGTCAATTAATATACACTGTATGGGCTAAAGTATGTGGACATCCTTCTAATTAGTGGATTCGGATATTTCTGCCACACTTATTTTTAACAGGCATATAAAATCAAACATACAGCCATGTATTCTCCATAGACAAACGTTGGCAGTAGAATGGGTCATACTGAAGAGCTCAGTAACTTTTAACGTGACACTTTTATAGGATACTATCTTTTCAACAAGTCAGTTCGTCAAACTTCTGATTTACTAAAGCTGCTCCTGTCGACTGTGAGTGCTGTTATCTTGAAGTAGAAATGTTTAGGAGCAACAACAGCTTAGCCACTAAGTTATAAGCCACAAAAGCTCACAAAACGAGACCACTGAGCGCTGAAGCGCGTAACGCGTAAAAATCGTCTGTCCACAGTTATAACACTTACTACCGAGTTCCAAACTGCCTCTGGAAGCAACGTCAGCATAAGAACTGTTCGACGAGAGATTCATTAATTGGGTTTCCATGGCCAAGAAGCCGCACACAAGCATAAGATCACAATTCCAAGGGTCGAGTGGAGTGGTGTAAAGCACACCACCATTGGACTCTAGAGCAGTAGAAATGCGTTTTCTGGAATGATGAATAACGCTTCACTTTTGGCAGATTGATGGACGAATCTGGGCCTGACGAATGCCAGGAGAACAATACCTACCTGAATGCATAGTGCGATCTGTGAAGTTTTGTGGAGGACCAATAACGGTCTGAGGTTTTTTCTCGTAGTTTGGGCTGGCCTCAAAAGTCCCAGTGAAGGGAAATCTTAATGCTACAGCATATAATGACATTCCAAAGAATTGTGTGTTTCTAACTTTGGGGCAATATTTTAGGAAAGGCACTTTATGTTTCAGTAGAACAATGCCCCCGTGCACAAAGCAAGGTCCATAAAGACATAATTTGCCGTGGTTAGTGTCGATGAACTTGACTGGCCTGCACAGAATCATGACCTCAACGTCATCGAACACCTTTGGGATGAATTGGATCGCTGGCTGCGGGCAGACCTTCTCGCCCGATCTCAGTGCCCGACCTTAATAATGCTCTTGTGGCTGATAGGAGCGAATTCCCGCAGCTATATTTCAAAATATACTGAAAGGCCTTCCAAAAAGAATGGTGGCTGTTATAGCAACGAAGGGATACCAACTCCATATTAATACCCTCAGTTTTGGAATGATATGTTCAACAAGCACATATGGGTGTGATAGTCGGGTGTCCTCATATGTTTGGCCATGTAATGTATTTGAGCTGTGTATATTATTAATTTACTGCAAAACATCTGACCGTTGTTGGGTTTTATCTCATGTTAATTGTGAAAGTTACCACAAATTACCAGTGGAGTACTCTAATCATCTAGCCATATCATCTTACTCTGGAGATGGCTCCAAGAGAAGATGTGGAGGTTTACTTAATTCCTTCATATGTTTAAATGCACTTTTATTACTTTGAGGATTCGCGTAATGTTTAAAGGAATACTAAAAAGAATTCATTGTGACGGAAGCAAAAGTGATTGCGTGCATCAATCACACCGAGTATATTATAACTTCAAGACTCATGAGAATTAAAAATGTGAGAAGGGTATTTCTGGCTCTTTTTATAATTAATTAAAATTTATTATTGTAGGACATAAAATCTAAATTTATCTCGAAATATATAGCTGCTAAATGGGATACTGATTAAGGCTTCCAGTGAGAGAGAAGTAAGTATTCGGATTTAAAACGCTAAAATCAGGGATTTGATTCTATCAGGTGACACAGTAGATAGCATGACATGGTCTTACTGCAACAAATAAAGCCATAAGATTGTATAAATTATGAAAATATGTTATGTTACAAAATAATTCCTTAAACATATATACCGAAAAATGTACTATTTTCATAAACTTATGTATTTAATTAAACGGTTAACAATGATCAGTGAAAAAAATTCGACATATATTATCTTGTATTTCACATTTTGTTTTCTCTTTGTCTGAAAACACTCACAAGGTATTTCAGTAAACGCCAGAGATTGTCAAAGAATAAGCTACAAGTGATAAGGTGAAAAAATTAAACTGTTTTGGCTGAAATTCAACACGTGATTAATGCAAGAATGAATAGCGTTTTAACTAAAATTCTTACATGTTAAAAGCTTTTAAAATCTATCAATTTCTTTAATAAATATATTGATAAATTTATCAAAATAAAGCAATATTGTTCTGGCTGTTTTTGTCATTTATAACATCTGAAACAAAGCAGTCTAATGTTGACCAAAAAACAAAAAAGAATGAATCCAACTGATCCTTGAAGATATTGTTCTTACTTCAGGAAAAAAAATCAGTTGAAAAATTATGTTTTAATTTTTTCAAGTGTCGTTAAGGTATTTTTGAGGACAAACCAAGAGTATCTATGTAACATCATTAATCAAATATAATAAAAAACACTCAACAATGCTGTTGAAAATCAATGATTTATTTAAACTCACGTCACGGAAAACTACAAGGATAATACACATCAAATATAATTATGAATTAAATATTTTTTATACATAAATATAGTAACATTTGGTTTTTAAATTTCTTTTTCCATTTCAAAAAGTAACCACTTAAAGAAACACGTTTCTGCAGAAGTTATTTGTTTTCGAACTTTGAAGCCGTTAATTAAATAAAATTTAATTGCACCTGTGTTTAAACAATTAACCAGAAGATACAGTTTTCCATAGCCTTCTTCTTTAACAAGTTCAACACATTTTTTAAGCATTAAATTCCCAATACCAAAACAACGTAGATTTTTCTTTACATACACTCTGGTCAAATACGGAATATTTTTGTCTCTTTGGATTATTATTGTTGCTACCACTTCACGTTGCATCTTTCCTACTAGAAATGTGTGATTATTTTGAAAGGACCAGGTGACCGGGTTCTTGACATCTGGACTTAAGTCGTTATAAACATATGTGTGAACAATTTGTATAATCGAATGTGATGATTTTAAGCCTATAGTTAATCCAAACGAGATTCCAAACATTAGAGAATATGTAAAGTTAGAAATAAACATGTTGAACAGAAGGACAGCTATGAGTGTTATTATCCACAGTTTCATATTTTTGTAGATTTGATGATATTGTGATATGGATGATGTTTTTTTTATTTCTGCTAAATTCAGTCGTAAGAAACTTCTCACAGCTGGTTCATCTTCAACTGTTATCGGTTCAATCATGAGGTTGGATATAGAAAACGAATGATTATTGACGTTTGAAGAAGCCATGGAACAATGGTGGACTTTTGGATAAGTCTTCTAATAAATATATCCTCTTTTATTCTGTTTAGAATAAAGAAAAAAAGCTAACATGTAAAGAGACAAGTGATGAAACCTTAAATGTGTGTTACAAAGTTGTCTGTCGTATTGGTTGTCAGGTAGGACAAGAATATAGAAAAAAGAGAAAATTCATACTGGCCTCTCTGTTGTATTAAATGCGAGTGATTGATCCCCAGATTTAAGCGTTGTAAGTCTCTTAGCTTACTGCTGTCTCACTGGATAACTCAGGCAAACTCTTCATCAAGTCTGAGAAACATACTTGTTATTAATAAATGTACCTCCGGCCCGGTATGGCCTCGTAATCGGAGGGTCGCGGGTCCGAATCTCCGTCGCATCAAACAAGATCGCCATTTCAGCTGTGGATGCGTTATAATATGATGATCAATCCCATTATTCGTTGGAAAACGGTAGCCAAAATGTTGATTGCGGGTGGTGATGACTAGCTGCCTTCCCTCTAGTCTCGCGCTGTTAATTTAAGACGGTTAGCACAGATAGCCCTCGAGTAGCTTTGCGCGAAATTCAGAAACAAACAAACAAAAACAAAAATATGTACCTCAGCAGGGTTCTCTATATTGTCCGGTTTCGAGTGTAAATAAAAATAAAATTAAAAATACCTAATATTTTTATTTCTGGCTTTTGGATTTCATTCAGTTGGTTCATCAATTTTCCATCGTCCTGAAAAAGATCACCCCTTAAATAATAAGCTAAGGGAAAGTACAATAATCGATATTTACCAGTAACTATAATAGTAAAATTTAGCCAACTTGATTTTATTGTACACAAGATATTAGGTTTTGAGCTGCTTTGTTTTCAAAAGTTTTGAAAGGCGGTTTCTTTCATTTTAAGACTGCAGACATTCCGCTGTGTTACTTGGGGGCATTTAAATATTAAAGTCGTTTATAAACTAAGCTTGGATTCAGTTACAGGTTTTTTTTTTTTAATTCTGTCACAGCAACTATATCCGTGTAACATTTTTTGTTTTAATAAATATTCGTATATTATACATTTGTTAAAAAGGTTTATCGATTCATTTCTGGTTCTCAAATATTTAACTATGAACTGTTCTTTTTAATTATATATTATAACAACAGTTTAAACTAGTCTTCGTTCTGTCTACATAAAGTGCATGGATAGCAATTTCAATAATTAATAACTAAATAAAACATAAATGTCACCGACAAAACAAAGGGGAGTAAATGTCGATAAACCTGAGATAGAAATAGAAAGATATTCTGGATTTCCGACATGATTCAACTATTTTCATTCTCACAAAAGAAACTTGTAAGTGTGACATTATTACGATTACTTTATTTGTTTTCGTTTTGTAACATGTGTGCATACTACCTATTGCAAAAACCTACTACACGATCACAAACAATTTATTATTGGCGCCGTCTAGTCTCGATAAAATGTTTGTTTGTTCATTTTCAAGTGTAAAGGTGCACAATGCGCTGTGTTCGGCACACGGATCGAACAAAAAATTTGGCGGTATGGGTCATCCAGATTATTCGTGAGTCCCTAGGAGATATATCTAAGCCTAATTACTGATATATTATTTTAACTTGTTATTATAAACATAATATTACCTATGCCCTTTAATTGTTTTTCTTTCTAGTCTCTGCGAGACAGGTACAGACAAAATATGCGTGTGTTGATCCTCCATGTTAAAAGAAAAACACAACATTGATAAGAAAAAAATCGTGTTTATCAGTGCATTCAAAGACGTCTCGGTAGATATTGAAGAATTTATTACTGTAATAACAACAGTCTTGGTGAGTAATCATTGCGTTATTATTGTAATCACAGCTACCTTGGTTGATGATGATTGGGTTGTTATTGTAAACAGAGCTGCCTTGATAGGTGATCACTGAGTCGCAGCTGTCTCTTTGAATGATTTCTGCTCTTGACAAATATTTTGTAACACGCGGAAATCAAGAAAAACTCTAAAATACATTTCTAGCAAAGAATTTTATATTTGACACTTCATTGTAACGACATACATTGTTACAGATATTACACAATAGTAAATTTACGAATTTACTGTTAGGAATGTAATACAAATAACATTTTATATATGAAGTGCCAGTAGATTCTGTCAAGATATTCAATTTGGAATATCTGATTTTCATTTATGTTTAGTTTGAGTCACCAAATTGTTTTTTTTTATATACTAAAACATTTGAAAATATCCGTACTAACATAATTATAACGTAGCTGTTTCAATTTGCAGGAACATACAAATTTACAATTCATAAAATATGTGAATTAAAAAATGAGGAAAAGGAATTTATTCACACCCTCCACATGACTCAGTAGTAAACAAATCAACGTTGTCCAGTATAGTGATTCAAGAAATGTCATAACATACAATAACGAGTGATATGTTTTTTCTTTTTGAGTTTGATTTCTTCAATGTAATTAAACATAAGGACCTATTACGCTTTTCAATTATTCCTTAAAGTTACACAGAATTTTACCTGTTTCAACAACTAAAATATTGTCAATAAAATGTTAATATTTCTTATTGAATGCATTATTTGTAAATTATATTCAACCTCTGCTGCATAAACACTTTTCAATATACAGCATTTCTATGTTTCGGCTTGTGTTGTCTTGATCATACAATCTTATATCATTTTGATATCAATTCATTCCAAATTGTTTAATTCTTATGTCGTCAGGTATGTGAATATATTACTTTTAGCAGTAATGAACAGGGTAAGTAATTAACTACTTACCTACAATACATCAGTAGCAATTATACCACGAACACTACACAAAAGTTGGCTTTTTGTGATTAGAAATTTATATAAACCTTTGTTGTAAAAAAAATTAGAGAATTATGAACATTTTGGAATTACTCAGAAAATTAATTCAATGAGAACTGATTTAAGGTTATAATATACCAGTACTGCTCGTTATGATAATATCTTCGTAACTTCTCTTATCCTCCCTCCAAAAAAAGTACAATATATTAGATAACAGTTGTTTCTACCTGAGACACTAAACTAAGGAACTATATCCAGGCAATTTAATAAAGTTTACGTTCACCCACTAATTAACACAAAACTGTTAACAAATAGACACATTCCTTAAGGCTTCAAACGTATAATAAATATGCACAATAAAAAATGTATGAGAACCATTAATTGCTGTCAAAACGCTCCTGTGTTTGTTGGGTTTTAAGCACACGTACAAATAAAGTCGTGTCATCATATATTACCGTTGTTACTAGTGTTGTATTGATGTTAAACTTGACCAATTTATTCCCTATCTATAGATCTAGCTCTCTTTATAGGTACTCACCTAGATGTTTCTAATAACATTTCCAACTATTTCTCTACTGATTGAATAATTAAACGCTTTCGTATTTTCTCAAGTCTCGTAAGGTTCTGTTCAGATTTGTGAATTATATCTCATGTAGTAGTTTGTATTTCAGTAATATACAGTTGTAAAGGTAATTTTTACATAACTTCCTAACCAATGAGGGAAGTCATAATTTACTCGTTCAGTTGATTAAATGATGATGTAATATGTTCATTCTTGTTACTTGATTTTATTCGTTCAAGAAGTTTAGAAGGAGTTTGATTTCTTTGTTACAAAGCGATACTGTTTATCTCAGAATAGAAAATGGCGTACATTAATATAAGTACAGGAAATCATACCATTGAAATTGTTGCGTTTTCATTATCTTTAAAATCATATTAAATTGTCATATAGAATACCGACATGTTTGTGTAAGTACTAATTAAAAAGAACCGATACTTCACTATTCTATAAACTTGTAATCTAACGCGTTCTTTAAAAACCAAATCAAAATTAAGAATGAATAAAAACACAGATGGAGTGCAGTCAGCGGGGTTTACGTTCCTAACACTGAAGTTTATTTTTGAATTTCGAGCAAAGCTACACGAGATCTATCTGCGATGAACGTCTCTAAGTTAGCAAAATAAGACAAGATCTACTCTGGCTACTCTTTTACCAATGAAAAGTGGGATTTACCGTCACGTTATAATGTCCCCAAGACTGAAAAGGCGAGTATGTTTCGTGCGACAGTAAAACAAAGGTAAATAAACGCAATACATTCTATTGTTCTTTGCTGTAAAAGGATAGAATTTTCTCTTGATCTCTAGTTTAAACTCCAATTATGAACAGAGACAAGAAATATTTATTGTCAATATAAGGGAAGACATGCTTGGTGTCTACTTTTAGAATTGGTATTGACTACAACAGTGATGACGAGAAAACGTTTCGACCTTCTTCGGCCATCCTCAGGTTGACAAAGAAATAAAGAGGTAAATGACCGATAGCTGACCACGTGTTTTAAGGGGTGTGTGTAATTGAGTGTAGGAATGTAGAGGGCGTGCTTAGATGTTGGATTATATTTATTAATATAGGTATAAAGATGTTTATTTGTATTGATTTATTTTGGGCTTGAGTTGTTGTATAAGTGAGGCTTCTTTAATTCTGCGTTTGTTTATTTTGTTTGCAGTATTCGAAAACATGTGAAAGTGAAATTTTGAGTTCTGTTAATCTCGTTTCCATTTTTCTACATGTTTCTTCAATATAGAATTCTTAGCAGTTATCATGTTGTATTTTATAAATAATGTTGGTGTGGCGTTTGTCAGGATAGTTTTTACACAGCATAGATCTAAGTTTTGTGCCTGGTTTTTGAAGAAAATTTAGTATTAACTGGAACGTCATATTTCGTTTTTGCCAAATGTTGGTTATATTTCGGTTAATGTCGGGAATATATGGTATGCGGCTGTATATGGTTTCGTGATTTTTTAACTCGTGGGATATATTTACTTTTGTTAGCTGATTTTGCTTTTTGTCTAGGTTTGTACATATAATGTTTTCTACGGATTGTAGAGGAAACTTATTGATGTTGATGAAGTATTGTATTATTTTGTCTAATTCGTCGTTAATTTTATCTGGTGAGCCTAGTTGTATGGCTGTATTTCTTTAGTTTCTTTGTATGTTGAGTTTTTGTTTTGTTTCATGTGCTGAGTCCCAAGGAATGTATAGTCCAGTATGGGTGATTTTTTTGGTGTGATTTCTGTTTTAAATTGTGTGTTGGTTCTTGTAATGTTGAGGTTAAGAAATGATATTTGATTGCTTTCTCCCTGTTCACATGGAAGTTATGTTGGGATGTATAGAGTAAATGTGATTGAAAAAATTAAGTGTGTGTTCTGCAGGTGTGAATCCCACAATTGTGTCATCTACATATTTGTACCAGTAAAGTGGTGGATGTTATGCTGTGTTAATTTCATGTGTTTCACCTTCTGTCATAAAAATATTGGCTAGAACTGGTGATACCACCTTACCAAACGATATCAGTTATGTCTGCTTGACGTTAACTGCTAAAGAATGAGACTAAGTAAAAACGGAGTTTATAATCCATTTCCCAGATCTCAGCTATGATTGTGGTTACGTATATGTCTCACAATGTAGTGTAAAGAACACAGATGTCAGTGTGAATTAACTCATTACAAAATAGTTCAGATAATACTGTCTTTTGTTTCTAAATAATTCCAATAACAATAATATTGCTTGGTTCTCTAACGGTATTTAACGGTAGGTATTAAAGCAAACGTATTAATTGGTATTTCGCATGTTTCTTCTGTTATTGAGAAATTACGTCATTCCGTTGTTTATATTACGTCAGTTAAGTCCTTAATTTCTCCATTTTGCTCATTTTTGACTTGTAATGAATTTTAAATGAAGTTTAGAGTTTAATAGGTCTACTTTCTTATCCATTTAGTTTCAAATAACCTATCCATTAAATCTACTCAACTTTTAATATTTAAAATCATTCGTGTACCTACGCTGGATCTACAAGGGTAACATTTCTCGCTTCTATGTTAGAGCCACCAGAATACACTGTATCAGTTTTGTTTCCAGGTGAATCACATGTGTTGTGAGCTAACTGACCAGTAGTTTCTCTTAATAACCTTTTCTCTCAGGAAGTTCATGACTGTTCAGGAAAAGGAGAAGCGCATGTTATCATACATTAGAAGAAATATTAGACGAATTACACATATGGATGGTTATCATAGAACCACATCCCTACATTGTATGACATGCGCAAAGTACTATCTACCAAATAAATGCCAATTTCATGCCAAATACTGACTATTGTCCTAAACAATCCTCTGTTATTGTCATGTGATTCTCTTTCCTCTGAAAAATTGTGATTGAATCTAGCAATAGCATTCATCCAACGTGTACATTCAACAGATTAACGCCAGAGTTAAGAGTGCTGAAAAATCTCAGCAGCCAAAAACAGGAGATGTAAGAACTTAATATTAAAATTTATTAACATGTTAAGCATCAGTTAGTTGAATGCTAGATATCCTGTTACGAGTTACGAGAAAATATTTCTTTACAACATCAAAGAAGTCACTGAAGATAAAGTTATGCAAGTATTAAAAAGGTTTTTTTTCGTTTGTGTTTGAAAGAAAAGTTTTACCGATAGTTTTATATCATCTCCATCTTCTGAGAAATAATCAAGCTTCTAAGTATGCTTTGGGCATGGCATGGCCAAGCGTGTCAAGGCGTGCGGCTCGTAATATGAGGGTCGATCCCACTATTCGTTGGTAAAAGAGTAGCCCAAGATTTGGCGTTGGGTGATGATGGCTAGCTGCCTTCCCTCTAGTCTTACACTGCTATATTAGGGACGGCTAGCACAGATAGCCCTCGAGTAGCTTTGTGCGAAATTTCAAAACAAACAAAAGTATGTTTTGACGCAAAAATAGCATTATCATACTTCTTATAAAGCATGGTGTGTATTAAGGTTATAGTGATGATGTTATAATGGTTCCTACAAAGGCCCTAGATAACTAAACCTATGTTAAGGAGAATAGTGGTAAATCTATGCTTTCCGATTTCACCATTGGTTACTATATGTTGCATACCATTGGTGAACACAAACCAAGGTCGGAGCAAGTGATAAGAATATCTTACTTTAAATTTTAAATAATAATTACAACACTACAGAAAGTTATAAATACATTAGTGAACAACTTCAAATAAATAGTGTTCAAACGAAAACTAATGACATTGGGAACAAGCTTGTAGTCTACTTTGGGCAGGAATATTAGTTGATAAGAAGACAGGACTTGTTATTTACTGTTGTCTTTACAGATTAAGAGCCACTCGTCTAGATGTATCAGGGGAAAGACATCCTTGCAGAATGTTTGCTTGTTGTTTGTTTTTTGAATTTTGCGCAAATCTACTCGAGGGCATTCTGCGCTAGCCATCCCTAATTTAGCAGGGTAAGATTAGTCATTACCACCCACCGCAAACTCTTGAGCTACTCTTTAACCAACAAATAGTGGGATTGACCGTAACATTATAAAGGCCCCACGGCTGAAAGGCTGAATACCTTACCACGCTTGGCCATCGTTGTAGAAGGAAAATGTTAAAGACACTCACGAAATAAGGATTTCAAAGATTCCACTGTGAACAAAACAATTCCACAGATAAGCCAACAGGATATTGATAATTGTTTTTATAATGTTTGTCCAAAAACACGGTATCTGTTTCCGTTTTTTTTTTCACTATGAAACTGTAGCAATGTTTCCATATCTGGTCAATAACTGATGGTATTTATAAGATGTGTTTATATTATTCCATGTGGAACAGTTTTATATCCAAGTGTTTCTTGATTCCAAAGAAGAGACATCTAGTGATTGGTCCTAAGTTTCTGAGGCATGTCAGACAACGTGTGAAGTGTGGGATGATATCAGTGTTTCATGCATTTTATTATTGTAACTGTTCGAACACTTCCACGACAGAGATGTTACGATGCAAACTTTAATAATTTAAGTAATATTTACCTCATGAATATGATGAGAATTAAATTAATCAGAGTGAATATATTTCATATGATTCAAAATTTCGAGAATACAAGATTGGTAACTCGGTATATGGTAGTACCATCTCTTATTAGAAAAATATAATACACGATCAAAAGAAATATTTAAATTTACATAATTGCACTCGCTAATTTGAGGGCCGTCTAGTAATATCAAAGTGATACCTAAAGAACACACTAAAATATGTTTTAAAAGATATGAGAATTTAAGAACTGTGATTATTTCGAATGTGCAATTTTGAAATAAATTTAATATATATCTTTATTTCATATGTAAAACTATTTTCTTGTTAACATCGAGTTATGTTCATTAAACTTATATATATATATTTCTCAACAAGTGAAATATCACATAAGTTCAAATGGATAAAAGTTACGCACTTTTCTTTTGTTACTTGTGTTATCCAAAATAAACACATAGTAATCTTACGACATTACAAACACCATTTTTTATTTCAAAGTGATGTTTTAGGTATTAAGCGGTTTGTTTCTCAAATTAAAAGAAATATATTATCCTAAAATCAGACTGGCTAACCAAGTATAATAAATATCGAAAGTTCGAAGAGTTATGTGCGCTCAAGAAAATAGTCGTGATAATACCTACAAAAACGAGCAAGAACATTGTTGAAACGTCGAGAAACTCACGTGATTCTTATTGTGAAACCAACGCTCCGAGAAAAATAGTATATTATTAAACAGCTACTGTAAGTATTCTGTAGGCCTAAGAAGCTTTAGTGGTGATTAACGTCCAATAATAGAAAACTACAGAATTTCTTCAAGAACGTTCATAGATTTCGAACATTTCCAGCCGTTCAACCTCAGTGAATTGCTTTGAACGTTAGAATTTTCTAAAAAGGCATAAAATATCATAATTGGTAAGAGTCAACAGTGTAAAGCCAATCAATCTAGCTAGCTTCAGCGAAATGTGACAATATAAATTCAGAATTATTAAGTTTCTTATTTTCGATAAAATATTCAGCTCCTGACCAGATATAAGATTCAGTATCGTACTTGTAATAACTATTAGTAACATGCAGAAAGCAATAAAAAATTCTGACATACATCTAAATTGAATGTTCTGCCACAAAAAAGTTTCATGTTCGAAACACTAATTATACTGACATTCATGACTCTACTTATGAAATATCAATAAAACATGATTTTTCTAGTTAGAAATATAATACAACTAACATACTATGTGTGAAAGACCAACCGTGTAACACACTTTTAACAGCATGGAGAGTTAGAAATTAAAACCTACCAGTAGTTTCTACCAAGATGTCCTTTTTACAGATCCTTATCACATGATTTTTCTAGTTAGGAATATAATACAACTAACATACTATGTGTGAAAGACCAACTGTATAACACACTCTTAACAACAAGGAGGATTAGAAATTTAAACCTACCAGTAGTTTCTATCAAGATGTCTTTTTTACAGATCCTTATCACATGTAGCAGTTGCAAACGTGTAAGAGTACGTTTCATTACTAGTGTAAGATACAGGTCAATTAAATGTTACCTCTGTCTACAGTAACGTTGTTTTTTGTTTCAAGTAAATATGTGAAGAATGTCTTACCTTGATCCTGTGCTATAGTATTTTGTGACTTCTCTTCACATACAGTCAGGTATATTACATGGCTGTTTGTTCTAAAGTTATAAACATCTGTAGTGTATAGGTAGGTAGAACCTGTAAAATATGCTTTATTCATATCTATGTTCTTTCCACAATTTATATACGAAGGAATACAGTATGTTTTAATATTCTGTGACACGAATCTAGATCGTTGACGATAAATAATATGTTGACCTGTTTCCAAAGTTATACATCTACTTCAATATCCATTTTATACATAAGATGTTTCACACGAATCTTTCGTCTTGGAGAGAAGCGCTATTTACCCAAATATTTTACAATATATTTTATGTTCCAACAAGTTCTCAGTAATTCATAGTGCAATAAAGCAAAATCTTAAGTGAATAAAACAGGATAAAAAAGTTAATATAAATAAGCTGGGTTTACTTTCACATATTGTTTCGGCAGAGTATTCATAATGACATTTTGTAGAATGGACGGCAACTGCTTGTGGTGGAGACACAAGTGTAGAGGACGACAATTCGAAAGTCTTCCGCCCTTCGTCTCCAGGTCAAGGTATGTGTGCAACAACAACAACAAAACCGTGGCAAGGGTTTAGTTTAGAGAGAAAGAAGTCTGATGTTGTCGTTCCTCTTTCTCCCCGCACGTAAAAGATTATTTATCTATCTTTACGTGGGGATTTTTGTATATTTTAATTTGGTTTGTTTGATGCAATGAAGTGATGTGGGGCAGTATGAACCTGTCACATGAGAATGCCGAGCGAGATGAAAACGGCACGAAATAAGTGTTCAAGGGCGGAACCCGCAGTCTGAAACTTTAGACGGCAGACGAAACGAAGCATCAACCTAAACATCACCATTCGTGGCCGGGCAATGATCATGGATCAAGTTGCCCTGGCTGGTATCTAAAGACCCAATGCCTCGGATTTAGGTGTGCGGAGGGGGGGAATGGTAGTACCCCGATTAAACCCACTTTGACGTCCAGGGCGCCAAATAAAATACCGAGACCGTGCCCGGAAGTAGCTGAAACGGAAATCAAGGTGAATAATACACACAGAAATGAAACACATGTGACTTAAGGCAAAAATGTGGAAGTAGTTAGTTGGATGGTGGCTTGGAAAACGACTTGCTGCGATCTTGTAAAGCAGCGAAAAAATTCATGTAGAACTTGCGTTCACATCTGATGCTCAAAGGTTATCAGGACGATTGTGAGGATGGAGTTGAGTCCACTGGCTGTTCTTCTTTGGTGTATTGTTCTTTACCGGTCTGGAATGATTTGAGTTTCTTGCAATTTCAGATTGTGTCTTCTGAGTGATAGTGTTCTGGTTGTCTGTTTCAACTGATGTGTCGGTGGTCGTTACTTACATGGTTTGAGTCTGACGTGTGGTTGTAACACTTGTAGTTGAGTTTGGTGTCTAGCAGGATCTGTTACATTTCTTGTTTAGATTAGGTCGTAGCTGGGGGTTGGGGACGTCGTCAGTCTGAGTGGCATTGTCTTTGATCCTTATGGTGAATATTGGGATGTTGCTGGAAGTAGTGGTTAGCGTCATCCATGCAGAGTTGCTTGAATAAGGTTGCGTGCTTTTCCTGGTTGGTTGTTGATTGAGCGGTAAATTATTGGCTGGCTGTGGGAAGTCTTCAGTTGATTGTCCTCGTTGTGGTTCTCCGGGGGCTTAGATATCCCTGGTTTGGAGGAGCAACGACATGGGCGTTCGGCACTGTGTGTGTTTGTGTGTTTTTCGTATAGCAAAGCCACAAAGGGCTATCTGCTCAGCCCACCGAGGGGAATCAAACCCCTGATTTTAGCGTTGTAACTCCGTTAGACTTACCGCTGTGCTTGCGGAGGAGAAACTGTAATCGGCACTGTGCTTAGAGGTAAAAACAATCCTGATGAATTTATTGGCTTGATTGGTATGTTTGGAGGAAATCCGGTAGATGGCGTATATATCTGTCTTCGGTTGGCATTCTGTGGTATGTTTCGTTTCTGCTACATGAATAGATGTGTCAACGCCTCTTAGAAAAAAAACAGAAATTAGATGGATAAAGCTTTTCGTGGTCAAACAGTTGACGTTGATTTCAGTGTTCCAGGGAAAACATAAATATTACAGATCTTCAGACGTGAAGGTCTGGAAGAGAATTCCGCGTCGACGCAGGATTTGGGTCCTTGTAGGGTGTGTGGTTGTACCTGGAGTGGCCTGAGCGATAAAATTGGCGATTTGTAGCGGCAGTAGTCTGTCGACGCGTACTGGCGAAAGCGGTAAGGTGACTGGAGAAGTTGGTCCTCGCATTGAGAATAACATAATAGCAGAGCGATTTAGCATGTATTTTTTGCTTGGTGATAACTACTATACTGGACCAGAATGTGTTTTCATTCCCATTCCAATTTGTTATGGCAGTGGTTCGGGATTTTAAACCTCATAGAGGCAAATCAGGGGCTCTCAGATTCTATTGTTTTTCTTTAGGCCTCCACGAGTTCAGAGGTTAGACATAATTTAGGAAACAGGGGTGAATCTTGGTTGTTTAGAGATAGTAAATCCGTGAGTCAGAAATAGCTGGGATAAAGCTCGAAGAAATCGTTGCTAGAGGAGCAGCCTCATTCACTTAGGACTTCTGGTGGTGAAAACGATGGTTGAGCAGAAAGATCCAGGCTGCAGTACCCCTTGTGTTGTGTGGGGAGGCAGTAAAGAGAAAGAAGAGAGGGAAAAATCCCTAGAGAATGACAAAGACTGGATGAAGGTGGGAAAAAGGAAAGAAAGAGTGAGGGAGAAAGGAATCCTTTCAGGGCCGGGAAACTGGGATCTATAGATCGACTGCAGGAAATTTATTTATGTGAGAAACCGGAGTGCCCTGAGAAAACCACTTTCACTGTTGGGTAGATTATTCGACACCTCTCCAATGCTCAAATCTGAAATGTTGAAATTTATTGACAGCTAAATAAGGAAACACTAATCGGTATGGTTAATGATCCAATTTAGTGGCGAGGTGTATTTTACCCAGGGCTGGGGGTGTCAGCTAATTGAGATATTTGACGTGTTTGAGTGTTTCTATTCTTGACTTTGGTGCAGAAGCGATCTGCTAATTTTATGAACCGGTCATATATTGTTAGCAGATCGATTGGTGTTTCAAGGAATGCTGTCCTGGTGGATTGTAAAGAGCGTGTTATTATTGGTTAGATTATGAGTGTTTCTGATTGGAGGAGAGATTTCCTGTAGTTTCAACCAATGGTAACCACAGGTTACTCACTTCTAATCTGGAATCTCTGTTTAGTGAAGGTCTAAGAGTGTTAATATTGAATGACTCTTAATTTTTGTTGTCTTTCAGAATTTGTCTATGTCAATGATTCCAGTTTTCTCACAGTTTATTCTGTGTCCAATTGACGTGGCCTGTTCTGCTGTGGCTCAATTTTGAGTTTTTATTAGTCTTGTACTATCTTTACGTTATTTCATACTTGTTGCGAGCTTTCTTATGTTTCTCCAATGTATGTATTGTTGAAGGAACACATAATTTTAGGATGACGTGTTTCAGATTCTCTTTGATAGGTTATTGTGTGTGTTTTTACCAAAATAGATCTTAACGTATTATAGGATTTCTACCAGACTTCTATGTTGAATTTCTTGGCTAAGCATTTGAGTTTTTTACTGAAATGATGCACGTATGGCAGGTAAATGGTAGTCGTGGAGGTGGCTTTTTTATCTATTCTTTCTGCTATGATCTTTCACTAGATGGACTGTGGAAATACTATTCGGTGGAGTGGTGTGACTTGAATATGCTTGTCTGTATTCGCAAACGTTTACTATCGAAGCCTCTCTTCAAGGTTATAGTTAAGATGTGTGGTTGTCTGATAAAGAAGACTGTAATGAAGATTAATGATTTATTTACAGAAAGTGTCGTTTCAGGTAAATATACTTTCAATAACGTTGTTTCTGAGTGTTTGTGAAGTGGAAGGAAACAATACTAGTAACAAATGAAAAGTGGCTTGAAAACATGATAAATAAATTAAAGAATAAAACAATTTTTAAGCACAAAACTAAACAATCATAAATGAGTGATAAAGCCCCTTTGTTAGTGTTATAGGTCCTCAAACTTACTTTTGAGCCAGGTGGGTCAACTAAACAGGAAGGATTATATGAATTGATATGTGTGAATTATTAAGTTGAAGAAAATGAACAAACTGACATAAAGAGGACCATATAGTTAAACACTTTTCCTTTCATCTGTAGGGTCATCATAATGTGATGGTTAATACCATTATTAGTTAAAAGTAATCCAAAAGTTACCTGATGGTTGTATTGACTAACGTTCTTCCCTCTAGTAAAAAGAAAGAAAAAATATACAGCGTGTACAAATAGTATTCTGGTAGGTTTGTAATAAACTCAAAATACAAAGTTTTCGTCTAGCTATTTTCAATGCCGTCAGTTACAAGGTACTTGCAAAGCAGGTACCTAAACTGAAGTGACTTGGAACTGAATGGTCGATTCTTCCATTGCCTTATATATCTTAACTGTTTCGGAAATACAACGTGATATTTTGGCAACAAATAATAGTTTACATTTCACACAACGATAAATATAAATGAAACACTCATAAAAACAAATAAACTAACAGACAGAGGAAGATGAACAAAATGTATTTTTCTCAATAAAGCTGTAATACCTGACTCTACATTACAACAATTCTGACATAAAATATGTTTTTATGGCACTTTTATAACAAACTATTTATTATTACATTTTAAATTAAAAATTACATTTATGTTATTACACCAACACTCTTCCAGGACTTCACCTTTCTAATTTGTATCACTTTCATTAATCCTCAAATTGTTCTTCGTTTTAATATTAAAAACAACTCAAACTGTCCATTTAAATTAATATAAAACAACACTTAGAACCCTCACGTTTACATTTCTCACGTAAAGGCTTTAAGTTATAATATACTCAATGTGATGGATGCGTAAACAAACTTAAGCTCTCGCTATAATGGAGTTTTTTCCGAAAAACCTCCTGAAAAAATTCCAAACTCTAAAAGAGTTCATGAAATACATTTTGGTAACACTAGATTAATGTGTTAGAGTTATGAAAAATTAATCGAAGAATTCAGTTGTTTGAAGAATAGATTTTCAAAACTGAAGAAATAACGCGATCAGTACTCGGTTTTAAGGTTTTGTGGAAAATGGAGAACACGTCCCGATTTCCTTCAAAATAATGAAAAACAAAGTAAGAATAAACATAAATATAATGGATCTAACTCAGTACTGCGGATGGTGGACAAATATAATAAATATTTTAAAGAACATACTTGTGTATAAGTGTGAAATTTTTGTCGTCATTTCTTCTTCGTTAGTATGAACAAGTTTACCAACACCTTTCCACTGGTGTATGTATCAGGTCATACCTTAAGTAAGGTCCGATTTTAGCCTCAGAAAAAGAGAAATGATTTTAAACGCTTTTAATATTATTTTAATCAATAATGTATGTTCCATTATTATGAATTACTTCCTGCTAACGGTTCACAAGCTTCTGAATGTCACTTCTGTAAAATTCTTTGGGTTTGGACAAAGAGAATGAAGAGTGGATAGTTTTGACAACTTCATGTGTTCCGAGCTCTTTTCTATCAAGATAGTTCTGTAAACTTCTCAATAGATGATAAGCAGGTGAAGCAAGGACTGTAGAATAAGGAGAATGTGGGAGTTTATTCCACTCTAGCTCTTCAAACTTTGCAGATGTGACCCTTGCTGTATGGGACCGTGAATTATCCTGGTGAAACGCAACATATTTACGATTGATCAAAAAAGGCCTTTTTTCCTTCAGGGCAATATTCAAGCGATCTAACTCTTTACAATAAAAGTATGATGTAATTGTTACACTAAGTGGTAGCAACTCAAAGTATTTCACAACAACAGTATCCTATCAGACGCTTAACAAGACATTCCTAGGTTGGAGGTCTGTTTAAAGCTGTGCTTTAGCCACTTTGCCTGCACTTAGCCATTGTCTGCGGTGACTAAAATTTTTATAAAATATCCATTTTTCATCTCCAATTACTAACCTGTCCAGAAAAGATCCAATAAATTCACTTGAGTGCAGAGAAGTGGAAATGTTGACACCTTTCCAAGTTGTTGTAGATGACGATGAACTGTTGAATTGGTTAAATTAAGCTTCTACACAATCTTCATCATGTGCAGCTAGCAGCAAGTCATCATTAAACTCAATAGTACAACCTGAACGTAGCGCATCACTTAAGCTGTAGTCACATGATCTGAACTTCTGAAATAAACTTCGACATTTTCTTTCACTCAGAAATCCGCACCATAAACACCTTGAATGTTTCGTGTATTTTCGTCTGCACTCTTGTCTTTTTAACTCATAAAGCATTATATATCTAATGTGGTGCTGAGACACATCCATCTTTATAAGGTTTTATTTCATTAATGATCTGAAAATGTGGAGTTGGATTAGTTTATTTTATTTGTCTGCACATTTTCGTCATTAAAGCACTCTACAAAGACAGAAATTATGATGCATTTTCTGTATTAAATTTTCGGACATTACTTATAGAATTATCTGACACCTTATTTCAGCCTACTACACTTTCACAACACATTAGATTAAATTTAAAACCGTAAGAGGATTTGATTGAATAGTAACTGGACCAGCTCCTTTCGATATTTGTTTTGAAAAGAATATTTCATCATGTAATAATGTTTGAAGGCTTGGCACTGGCACTGAACGTAAACAAAGTAGAAACGGTTAACGTACGTCAACATGCTAAACTTCAGTTAGTTGAATGCTAAATATCCTATTACGAATTATGAGGTAAATTTACAACAATCGTTGTTCGCAATATCAAAGAATCCACTTGACATAAAGTTCACGTGAACATTTAAAAGGTTGCTGCTTTCCTCCTGTTTGAAGAACAAAATATAGAACAGGTCGTTTTTGTATTTCTCATACACCTTCAAGTCATCATATTTAATGTCTCCTGGTGAAACTTCTTCTCTTTTTGCTTTTGGAAATACACACCTTATGCAGACATATCTGACCTGTTTGGATAAAAGACTATCGCAGCATATTAATTATTTTCTTTTCAATATTTAGCCTAACTGTCATGTATATAGGGTTACTGTCTCTTTTTCCTACTTAGCTTTTTCTTTATCATGAAATACAAAATGTGTTTCTCAACATCTGAGACACCATTGAAGAAAAGTTGTATTACTAGTATTTTCACCAGGCTGAGCTGGAGTACTTTCTTTGCTCTCATTCTAATGGTAGCCCGTACATGTGTATTTTGTGTTTTCACCTTGGCGCTTTATAAAAACCTTAGCAAAGCCTTCTACTAATGTTTATAGTTGGCCTTCTTCCTTGTTTTCCAGGGAGTTTATATTCAATTTTCTCTTCAATGAACTATAAATACATCTATCTTAATTGTAAATTTCTCAGTTTTTTGCACAGGAAAAATACATTTTTTTTGTTTTGTTGCTAATCCTATATCCAACATGAAGTTGTTTGTAAGTAGGTATATGTATAACACGCTGGTTCATTCATGGCTCTTATATAGCGTTGCTGTATTCACGTATTACGTCTGGTAATAAACGTTTTAACTTAACTAGCCGTCATTTCTATTGAACTGTTTGCAAACCCGCAGGTACTTGTTGGTACAGGTAAGATACACACCTGCACAAAACTAAATCAAGTAAAGTAATCGTTACAATGCCACATTTTGAAGTTAAAACGAAACATTGTTCTTTTTTTTGTTGTTGTTGAACGACAAGCTACATGTAATCTGAGGATCATGAGTTCGAATCCCCTTCTTACCAAACATACTCACCCTATCAGCCGTGGAAGCATTATGAAGTGACGGTCAATACCATTATTCGTGAGTAAAAGGGTAGCCCAAGAATTTGTAGTAGGTAGTGATGACCAGCTGTCTTCCCTCTTGTCTTACACTGGTAAATTAGCGACGGCTAGCGCAGATAGCCCTTTAGTACTTTACGCGAAATTAAAAAAAAACAACACAGAGGTGTATCTGTGTTTTGTCGGCCACGGGTGTTGAAAGCGGTATTTAACGGTAAAACTCCCCAGATATACCACTGTGACGCTATAAGGCATTACCACCTTATACACCTAACTTCTTTACAAGGATGTCTATGGACACCATAAGGAACAAACACAGCACGAATCTTGAAAGAATATTATACTTTGATAGAAATACATTATTTATTAATGTATCTCAGAACTGTTGGTATGGGTATTAACATTTTTACTCATAAAGCAGAAAACAACCATTGGACACTCCTAGGTCTTCTACAGGTTAATAAAGAGAGAGTTTGCAACAAGTCTTAGGGATGAGAGTATACACAAATACGGGATTATAGGAAGTGTTGCAGTTTGATGTTAGGTTATTAATTAGTATGTTATAAAAGTGTTCCTTTTCAATTTTACTTTAATTGTTGAATGTATAAGTAGTGCTTCTGCGATTTTAGGTTTGTTTATATTTCTTTCCGTACTTAGTATCTGGGTGTTATTTATGGTTATGTTGTGTTTATTTGACTTGTAATGTTCATAAACTTGTGTAAGTGTTTTTTTTTGTATTTTTTTAATCGAGTTTCTATTTTTCTGTTTGTTTCTCTAATGCAGAAGCCGTGAAAGTTGTTGTATTGTATTTTAAAAATTATGATGGTGTTGTGTTTGTCAATGTAATTTTTATGCAGTATGGACTTTAGTTTTGTACCTGGTTTTTGAATACATATGTGTTTACTGGAATGTTGTATTTTGTTATAATTTGTTTTCCAAAAGATGGGTATTTTCTCGGTGATTTCGATAACATATGTTATGCACCACTGTATGGTCTTGTGGTTTGTTTTGTATTGGGATTAATTACTATATGTTTGTTGCTGGTCTAGGTGTGAGTGTATAATTTTTTCAACGGTTTTTGGGAAACATTTCTTGATGTTGATGAAGTGTTGTTTTTTTTTTGTTGATTTCATCGTTAATTTTATCGGGTGAACATAGTTTTGTGACTGTGTTTATTTGGTTTCTTAACATGTTGTGCTTTGTTTTGTTTCAGGTGCTGAGTCTAAGAGAATGTATAATCCATTATGGGTAAACTTTCTGTGAATTTCTGTTTTGAACTAGGTATCGGTTCTAGTGATCTTTAAGTTAAGAAATGCTATTTGGTTAGGTTTTCTTGTTCACAGGTGAAATTAACGTGGTTGAAAAAGTCTAAATGTTTGTTCTGTTCATGTGAATCCAACGATTGTATTGTCAAATATCTATACCAGTATAGTGGTGGGTGTCAAGTTGAACTGATCGCCTGAGATTCAAGCTGTGTCATAAAAATGTCAGCTATAACTGGTGACATGGGATTACCCATACTTAGGCCATTTATTTGTAGGAAGTTTTAGTTATTGAACATAAAGGAAGTTTTGGTGGAAGTGAATTCTATAAGTGTTATAAATTTGTCGCTGGGAATGTGTATCAATGGGTTGGTGTCTTGGATATAAAGTTATAAAACCATCTTGCAGGCTTCAATGGTGGTTGGAACTTCTGTGAAGAGTGGGATTACATCAAAACTGGCCATTAATACTTTATGAATTATTTGATTAATAATGGATTTAATGTTGAAAGAGTTTTTGAAAAAGAACCCTGCTGATGTTAGATATTTAGAAAATACCAACTTTATATATTTATCGAAGTTGTAGTTAAATTACTTATACGTCGATATGATGAGTCGTAGTGGACAATCGGGTTTGTGTGGTTTAGGGATAACGTAGAGTTGTTGTGTGCGTCGGTCGGTGTTTCGCAGGGAAGAATGAAGGTTTTCTGAGATTGTGTTGGTTTGTGTTTCATTTGTAGTAACACTTTGTTTAATTGGTTTTTATTTGCCTTTAAATTTTTGTATCTGATAAGATGTTTATTTTTTGAATGTATTCATTTATCTGCAAAAACGGTTCGTTTGGGTTGAGAAAAAAATTTACATAGAAGAGCGAACAACGTTTCGACCTTCTTCGGTCATCGTCAGGTTCACAAAGAAAGAGGTAACTGACCGGAAGCTGACCACATGTTTGAAAGGGGTTGTGTACCTCAGTGTCGGAATGTAGAGGGCGGTATTAGATGTTTGAATATATAATTTTATTTATTTTATTATATTAATATAGGTATAAAGGCGTTCCTTTATATTGGTTTATTTTGGGTTTAAGTTGTTGTATAAGTAAGGCTTTTTTAATTTTGCGTTTGTTTATGTTTGGTTCTTTATTTAGTATTTGAGTGTTTTCTATGGTTATGTTGTGTTTATTTGACTTGTAATGTTCTAAAACATGTGAAGGTGACTTTTTATGTTCTTTGAATCTGGTTTAAATTTCGCTACTTGTTTCTCCAATATAGAAGTCGTGGCAGTTATCACATTGTATTTTGTAAATAATGTTGGTGTGGTGTTTGTCAGTGTAGTTTATACATAGTATAGACCTCAGTTTTGTGCTTGGTTTTTGAATAAATTTGGTATTAACTGGAATGTCATATTTTGATACTAGTTTTTGCCAAATGTTGGTTATTTGTTTGCTGATGTCAGGAATATATGGTATACAGCGGTATATGGTTTCGTGATTTTTTTTTTGATTCGTGAGATATATATCTCACCAAATTAAAATTTAAATTGTTGTTATATGATGTCATTAGTAAAGACATTTCATATTTCAATATTTGAGATCCAGAAATGAAAAGGACGTCCAAAAACGCCTTGAATAATATACACTGCAAGAAATTTAAAAATTGGGTATACTTTGTTAGAAATACGTTATTTATTTAGATACGAAAAGAAGTGAAAAAAATAGCTTTTGAAAAACAAAGCAGCTGGAAACCTAACATCTTGTGTACAATAAAATCAAGTTGGCTGAATTTTACTATTATAGTAACTGTTAAACAGCGCTTGTTGTATTTTCTTTTAGCTTATTATTTAAGGAATTGTCGTTTTCAGGACGATGAGAAACTGAAGTACCAACTAAATGAAATCCAAAAGCCAGAAATAAAAAAAATTTGGAACTCTTAATTTTAGTTTTATTCACATTAAAATCTGGACAATATAGTGAACCCTACGGAGGTACAACTGTTTGTTTTTTTAATTTCGGGCATAGTTACTTGAGAGCTACTTTATTACCAAGGAGTAGTTGGATTGATTGTCACATTATAACGCCCCTACGGCTGAAATGGTGAGCATATTTAGTGCGACGGGGATTCGAATCCGTAGTAGTTGGATAGCAACAGTTCTAATCCAAAGAGACAAAAATATTCCGTATTTGAACAAAGTATATGTAAAGGAAAATCTACGTGGTTTTGGTATTCGGAGTTTAATCATTAAAAAATGTGTTGAACTTGTTAAAGAAGAAGGCTACAAAAAACTGTGTCTTTTCCCCAGTTATTTGAACACAGGTGCAATTAAATTTTATTTAAATAATGGCTTCAAAGTTCGACAACAAATAATTTCTGCAGAAACGTGTTTCTTTAAGTAGTTACTTAATGAAATGGAGAAAGAAATTTAAAAACTGAATATTACCATATTTATATATGTCAAATAAAACATTTAACTCATAACAATATTTGATGTGTATTATCCTTCTTGTTTTTCATTATGACATCTTATAATAAATCATTGATTTTCAACAACACAGTTGAATGTTTTTTTATTATATTTGATTAATGATGTTACATAGATAACTCTCGGTTTGTCCTCAGAAATATCCTGACGACACTCGAAGGAATTAAAACATAACTTCTCAACTGATCTTTTATTCCTGGAGTGAGAAAAATGTCTTCAAGTGTCAGTTGGATTCATTCATTTTTGTTATATTGGTCAACATAAGACTGCTTTGCTTAAGATGTTATGAATAAGAGGACCAGCCAGAACAATTTGCTTTATTTTAATAAATTTATCGATATATTTCTTAAAGAAGTTGATAGATTTTACAAGATTTCAACATTTAAGATAAAACGCTATTTATCCTGGTATTAAGCACGTGTTGATTTTCAGCCAAAATAGTTTAATTTTTTTACCTTATAGCTTGTAGCGTTTTACTCACAATCTCTGACTTTTATTGAAATACCTTGTGACATATTTTAGGCAAAGAGCAACCAGAACATAAAATACAATATAATATATATCGAATTTTTTTTTTCACTGATCATTCATAACCGTTTAATTAAATATGCAAGTTTACGAAAATGGTTCATTTCTCGATATATTTGTTAAATGAATTACTTTCTAACATAACATATTATCATAATTTATACAATCTCAGTGTTCTATTTGTTAAAAAAAAACATGTCATGCTATATACTGTCTTCACCTGAGAGAATCAAATCCCTGATTTTAGCGTTTTAATCCGAATACTTACTTCTCTCTCACTGGAAGACTTAATCAGAATTCCAATAGCAACTATATATTTCGAGATAAATTTAGATTTGATGTACTATAATAATAAATTTTAATTAATTTTAAAAAGAGCCCAAAACACCCTTCTCACCTTTCTGTTTCTCATGAGGAGTCTTGAAGTTATAACATACTCAGTGTGATGGATGCATACAATCACTTTTGCTTCCGCTATCATAAATTGTTTTTCTGAGAATTCCTTTAAACATTTCGCGAATACTCAAAGTAATAAAAGTGCATTTAAACATATGAAGGAATTCAGTAAGACTCCACATCTTCTCTTGGAGCCATCTCCAGAGAAAGGTGATGAGGCCAGATGATTAGCGTACTCCACTGGTAATTTGTGGTAATTTTTACAATTAACTTGAGAAAAATCCCACATCGGTCTGATGTTTTGCAGTAAATTAATAATATACACACACGTTGAGGACACACCACTGTCACACCTGTATGTGTTTGTTGAACATTTCATTCCAAAACAATTGGCATTAATATGGAGTTGGTTTCCCTTCGCTGCTATAGCAGCTACCTTTCTTCTTGGAAGGCCTTCACTAGATTTTGAAACATGGCTGCGGGAATTTGCTCCTATCAGCCACAAGAGCATTAGTGAAGTCGGGTACTGATATCAAGCGAGAAGGCTACCTCGCAGTCGGCGTTCCAGTTCATCCCAAAGGTGTTGAGGTTAGGGTTCTGTGCAGGTCAGTCAAGTTCCTCCACACCAAACACGTGAAACCATGTCTTTATGGACCTCGCTTTGTGCACGGGAGCAATGCCAGACTGTAACAAAAATAGAGCCTTGCCCAAACTATTGCTGCAGAACTGGAAACATAAAATTCTCTCGTATGTCATTTTATGCTATAGCATTAAGATTTTCCTTCACTGGGAATAATGAGCTGAGCCCAAACCATGAGAAATAACCCAGACCGTAAAACTTTACAGTTCGCACTATGCTCTCAGGCAAATAATGTTCTTCTGGAATTTGTCAAACTCAGATTCGTTGATCAATCTGCCAATTAGTGAACCATTAGTTATCACTCCAGAGAATCAGTTTCTACTGCTCTAGAGACCAATGGTGGTGTGCTTTACCACAACATCCGACACTTGGTAATGTGCATGGTGATCTTAGGCTTGTATGGGGCTGCGTGGCCTTGGAAGCCCATTTCATGAATCTCTCGACGAACAGTTCTTGTACTGACACTGCTTAATAGACTCGGCATGGCCAAGCGTGTTGAGGCGTGCGACTCGTAATCTGAGGGTCGCGGGTTCGCATGCCCGTCGCGCCAAACATGCTCGCCCTTTCAGCCGTGGGGCGGTATAATGTTACAGTCAATCCCACTATTCGTTGGTAAAAGAGTAGCCCAAGAGTTGGCGGGAAGTGGTGATGACTAGCTGCCTTCCCTCTAGTCTTACAGTGCTAAACTAGAGACGTCTAGCACAGATAGCTCTCGAGTAGCTTTCCGCGAAATTCGAAACAAACAAACACACAAACACTGCTTCCGGAAGCAGTTTGGAACTCAGTAGTGAATGATTCAACTGTGGACAGACGATTTTCAAGCGTTACGCGCTTCAGTGTATAGCGGTCTCGTTCTGTGAGTTTTTGTGGCCTATAACTTCGTGGCTAAGCTGTTGTTGCTCCTAGACGTTTCTACTTGAAAATTACAGCACTTACAGTTGACAGCGGTCAGTTTTAGGAAATCAGAAATTTGACGAACTGATTTGTTAGAAAGATGGTATCTATGACAGTACCACGTTGAAAGTCAATCAGCTCTTCAGTACGACTCATCCTACTGCCAATGTTTGTCTAGGAGATTCATGGTTGTATGCTTGACCCATTCTACTGTCAAGGTTTGTCTATGGAGATTTATGGCTGTATGCCTTTTAGGAACGAGTATGTCTGAAATAGTCGAACCCATAACATCTCTCTCGTGTAAATGTTTGAAATGTTACATTAATAATATATGTATGGAACACTGATATAATCCCATACTTCACACAAAACGTTGTCTGGCAGGTCTTAGAAAGGTAGGACCAGTCACAATACATTACTTCACTGGAATCAAGAAACACACGGATATAACATTGTTCCACATGCAGCAATATCAACACATCTTATAAATACCACTTGATATGTAAACATCGTTTTATATTCTTAGAGAAAACAAAAACCGAAACTTATACCATATTTCTAACCTCACATTATAAAAAACAATATTCAATATTCTGATGGACTATCTGTAAAATTCTATTGCTCTGAGTGGAATGTCTAAAGTCTTTATTTCGAGAGTGTCTTCACATTTTCCTTCCATAAAGATGTCTTTCCCCTGATACATTTATCTGAGTTGCTCTTAATATGTACAGACACCATAAACTCATAAGCCCTGTCTGCTTATCGCCCAATATTATTTCTAAATGTAGATTACAGAATATTTGCTGAAGTTACTTGTTTTCATTTAATGACTGTGTTATTTTAACTTGTCCACTAATGAATTTCTTGGGGTGTTGCAAATACAATTTAAAAATTTCATCAACTTATTTCTATTAACTGCTCTGACAATGGTTTTTGATCATGCAAGTACAATAACCAGAGGTAAAGATGGAAAGCGCAGATTATCCACATGTCCTCTTAGTATCGGTGTAGTGTTCTAGGGTCCTTGTTCGGTTTTGTAGAAAGAATTATAGGATCACCACAATAACCAGGAAAGTCACTAAGCTTTATTACAACTGTGGTAATGATTGTTTCTCGTCAAAAAATGTTTAAAAGATTTGCTTGCCTATCAATACATGGGAATGATAGTGGACTATTTGTAAAACTTTTATTTTAGTAATATAAATAATGACATCTTAATGTATTTCTTAACTTTTTAAAATTAAACTATGTATAATGCAGTAGCTTTTTGCTTATTGCTTGGTCATATTAAACACTTACCCACGTACATTAAGTCTAATGTTTAATACTGGACGTCTTTTAAAGTGACATCAGGTATTTGTGTAGAAAAAAAATGATTATCAAGACACTGGATGTTACAGAAAATTTTGGACAGTTACTGATTAGCAAAGAAAAAAAAACATAATAATATTAAGTTATGTACGTTACGTATTACCATTCAAAAATAGAGAAACTTGAACTTAGAAGTTAATTGACTTTTAATATATGTCATATTTATGGTATTTCACAATAATGTTGTAACAAACCATTTTCTTTCTCTCACAAAAATATTTTAATGTGGAAAAAAATATATTAATACACTTTATAATATCGGTTATTACTAATACTTATTACAACTACGATTCTGAATCCTATATCTGATCTACAACTGAATATTTTACCGACAAACCAGATCTACTAATTCTGAGTTTATATTGTCACACCTCTTTGATGCCAGTTATAAATATTGGCCTCACACCGCTGACTTATTACCCATCATGATATTTAATGCCCTTTTAGAAATTCTAATGTCAGAAGCAATTCACCGAAGTTGAAGGGCTGGAAATGTTCAAAATCTAAAAATGTTCTTGGACACATTCTGTAATTTTTCGGATAATATACTGTAAACATAATTAAAGCTTCCTAGGACTATACAACACTCACTGTAGCTGTTTAATAATATTCCTCCTTTTTTCTCAGCACATCGGTTTTGATATAATAATCGCGTGAGTTTCATGACATTTCAACAATATTCTTGCTCGTTTTCGAAGACGTCATCGCAACTGTTTTTTTTTCCCACGTGCATAAGTCTGCGAACGTTTCATATACAATCTGATTGGTTAGACAATCTGATTTTAGATGAGTCTATTTCTTTTAGCTTGAGAAATAAACGGGTAATTTTCCAAAATATCACTTGAAAATAAAGCAATATAGTGTTTATGATGTTGTACAATTACTATGTGTTTATTTTGAATTATACAAGTAACAAAGTACGCAACTTTTATTAAACTGAACATATTTAATACTTTTCTTGTTTACAATTATGTATATACAAGTTCAATGAACATGATTCAGTGGAAATACAACACAATATATGAAATAAAGATATACATTAAATTTATTTGTAAATTGATATTCGAAATAATCACATTCCCTAAATTCTCATATTTATTTTAAAAATATATTTTGGTGTGGCCTTTATGTATCACTTTGATATTAATAGACGTCACGCAAACTGCTAGTGCGATTTCTTAAAATTTACATATTTCTTTTGATCATGTATTATATTTTTCTATTAACAGATGGTTCTACCTTATACTCAGTTACCAATCTGCAAATGTTCTCGATATTTTGAATCATATAAAATATATTTATTATGACAACATTGATTCCTATCGAGAGAGATAAATGCTCCAAATGAAAGAGAATTACTGAGCTTTAGTCTTATCTTTTTATTCTAAAGACGACAAATGCATGCCTTAGTGAAACATATATTATCTTGAAAAATAGTAAGAACATATTTCATCAAAATACTTAGACATTACAACATTCACTATTGTGTTGTTTCCTCAGTACAGAACTGAAATGTTAGTTTCTCAAGAAAGGACTAGTGTATTCTTTTCTCAAGGCAGAACTAGTGTTATATTCTGGGGAAAATATTGGAATGTTGTTTCTTCAGTATAGCAGTAAAAGATATTGTTATATAGTACGACAATTTATTAAGCTGGATATATATTATCGCGATATATATTATTTAAATAAATAATTAAAATGAATGTTTTACACCATAACATCTTTGCCATGTAAGTGTTTAAAGTGTTACAAAACTAATATGTATTAAACATTGATATCATCCCACCCTTTTCATAAAACGTTGTCTGACATGTAATATCTACGCACCTTATAAACACTTCCAATACTTATCCAGATATGGAAACATCGCTGCAGTTTCTTAAAGAAAACAAAAACGGAAACTTATACCGTGTTGTTGAACACACATAATATAAACAATAATCAATATCCTGATGGACTCACAAGGATGTATTTTCCCTGATACATCTCTACTAGTTGCTCCTAATTTGTAAAGACACCAGACACTTACAAACCCTATCTGCTTATCGACCAATATTCTTGCCCAATGAAGACTACAAACTTGTTACCAATGTTATTAGTTTTCATTTGAGCACTGTGTTTATTGAACTTGTTCACTTTGTCCAGTAATGTATTTCTAGCTTTTTGTAGTGTTCTAAATACAATTTAAAAGTTATTCCCATTAATTGCTGTGATTCTGGCTTTTGGTCACCAATGTTATGCACATACAGTAACCAGAGGTGAAGTTCAAAAGCGTAGATTATCCATATGGCCAACTTAACATCGGTCTAGTGTTCTAGAGTCCTTGTACTGTTCTGTAGGAATTATTCTAGAATCACCACTAAAACACAATACTTACCACGCTTTAATTCATAGGTGATAATGCTGGTTTTATTTCAAGAAATACTTAGAAATTTTATTATTTCTCAACAGATGGATATGATATGGAACTATGTGTAAAACTTTTATTTCAAACACGACAAACCTCCCAGAGGCTCAGCAGTATGTCTGCGGACTGACAAAGCTAAAACTCCGGTTTCGATACTCGTGGTGGGCAGAGCACAAATAGCCCATTGTGTAGCTTTGTGCTTAATTCAAAACTACAACAATAATATTAAATACGAAGGAAGTAACAATCTTTCACTACCAGCATGATTTTATGTCAAGTGGATTCTTTGAAATTGTAAACAATTATTGTTGCAGATTTTTTCATAAATCTTAATAGGATATCTAGCATTAAACTAATTGAAGTTTAACATGCTAATAATTTTTTAAACAGCACTACTATTTGTATGCTCAGTACCAGTGCAGTTCTTTTAACATTCTTACATGGCTTAAATGATAAGATATTTCTTCCAAAACAAAGACAAGAGGAGCTGATCCAGTTATTATTAAATCAAATCCTATGATACTTTTGCGTTAGTGAAAGTAGTAAGATGATATAAGATACATACACCAGTGAAAAGGTGTGGGCAAATCGGTTGATAATAACGAAGAAAAAATGAGTACAAAAATGTTCTCCTCTCCTCTTAAGTAGTTAAACCTCCTGTTCTTGTCTGCTGAAATATTTTTCATCACTTTTATCTCATGTGTTAATCTGTTGAATGAACACTCAGGATGAATGTCGATTGCAATATTGAACCACAATTTCTCAGAAAGGAAGACACGCATGTAACAATAATGGAGGATTGTTTTGGACAATAGTCAGGATTGGGCACAAAATTGGCACTTTTTATGTAGCCCATGACATTGTGCAAGTCATACGGTGTACGGATGTGGTTCTGCTATTGCCATATACATGTGTAATTCGTCTAATATTTCTTCCTAAACGATCATCAACTTCCTGAACGAAAAAATATCAAGAAAAACTACTGGATTTAATCTGATTAAACAAGTGTAATGTACACCAGAAAGATGTTTAATAACATGTGATTTACCTGAAAACAGAACTGAAAAACTGATGGATCTAATGGAGAAATGAGAAATGTTACCCTTGTAGATCTTTAATTATCTCTTTTTTAAGCTTCATACACGCTTTACTAAAGAACGTTTTCTGGTAAGGTTAAGGGTGCAACGTCTTTAATACCACATAAGTATTTGCATACTATAAAAGTGAACAACTCCATATAAAGCTATATAACTATAAATCCCACACTTATCCGAGCAAAACTACGCTCCGTATGCCACTGGTATTTCACAGTAACGATGCTTATGTTGTTTTTTTTTTGTAGTTAAAATATGAAAACATTTTTTTCTATTATTTTATTATGAGTGAACAAACCAGGTAAATTTAACCAACGTACACAAATTATTCTAGCTGTGACAAGCGAAATACATTTAATGGTGACTTCATTTGAAACTAAATGTATAAGAAAGTAGACCCATTATATACTAAATTTAATTTAAAATTCACTGCAAGTCAATGGATGAGCAAAGTGAAGAAATTATTGACTGAACTGAAGTAAATAAACAACGCAATGACTTTATTTTTATGGGCCTTAAAAATATACGAAAGACCAATATTTGTGTCTACTTTAATACCTACCGTCAATTACTGTTAGTAAACCAGGCAATATTAATATTGTTGGAATAATCCAGAAGCAAAAGACAGTATTGTCTGTACTATTTTGCAGTGAGTTATTTCCCACTGACGTCATTGTTCTTTATACTACATTGATCATAGTGGTTGTACCTTAATAGTAGGGATGGAAGTAAGAGGTTATTTTTCTACTTCATGAGCTCTATTCCAACTGCTTCACAAGAAAAATGGCAAACTTTAAAAGACATGTACTTAACCACATGTTAATTCATAGCTGGGATCTGGAAAATGGCTTATAAACTCCATTTTTACTCAGTCTTATCCTTTGCCAGTTAACATCAAGCAGACATAACTGATGTCGTTGGGTAAGATTACGTCCTTCAAAGTGACATTCATGTATTATTGGTATATCTAAGCTTCAGTAAAT
This sequence comes from Tachypleus tridentatus, assembly GCF_004210375.1. Classification (NCBI taxonomy): domain Eukaryota; kingdom Metazoa; phylum Arthropoda; class Merostomata; order Xiphosura; family Limulidae; genus Tachypleus; species Tachypleus tridentatus. The sequence continues at coordinate 83,494,305 of NC_134831.1, forward strand.
GTTTCGGAACATTGTTTTCAATATCAATTCTAAAGGAAGACACCAAGCATGTCTTCCCGTGCACTGATAATAAATATTTCTTGTCTCTCTTATCAGTTCATAATTGGAACTTTCAACAAGCGATCCAGAGGGTATTGCTAAAATACGATGGTCATATGAACCCCAATTTTTCATTGGTGAAAGATAGCTTACGAGTTATGGGTGGGTTGTGATGACTAGCGGCCTTCGAATTGGTTATAAACTGCTAAATTAGGGACAGCACTTAACTCAGATAGCCTTCCTGTATCTTTGCACGAAATTAAAAAAAGAAACAAACAAATACACATGTGACCCCAATGTTACACACCTCAATTAAAAGTTTCTTAGTATACCTAGTAAAGCGTAAAATTAATATATGGTTCACAAAGTACCACCCGCAGTAATTGTGATTATTAAGAAATAAACGTATACCATTACAACCTACACATAATTATTGCGTGCATCTCAAAAATTAAAAAAAAAAAGATTATCTGACGAGGTTTCTATGCAAAAGACAAAACAGGTAATATTTACTGTACTATTTTGTAGTGAGTTAATTTGCACTGTCACCCTGTTCTTTATTCCACGTTTGTCATTGGGGTTGTTCCTTAATAATGACGAAGGAAGAAAGAGGTCATTATTATGGGTCATAAACTTTCCTCCAACTACCCCACAGGAAAACAGGCAAACTTTAGACGACATGTATATAACCATAAGTGAATTAATAGATGAGTATGAAAAATGGCTTGCTAGCTCAACTTTTACTTAGTCTCAACTTCGCCGTTGACATCAAGCAGATATAATTGATATCTTTATGGTAAGATAACTACAGTCAAAACAACATTGACTTAGTATTTTTTAAAAACAGACGTACAGTATACACAAAAGCTAGATGTTTGTGACCAACAGATTTAATAAAGATTCTTATTTAAAGGTTTCTAGAATTAAAAACAAGAAGATGAGTCTACTACTAATAAATAAATATAAACTATTCTTAATTGGAAATAGATTTGTATATCAAACAATAGTTAAACACAAAGAAACTATTCCTTTATTTTTCTACATTAAACAAGTGCAATTTAATATCCATATTCAGTAAAACAGAATGAATGACCTGAAGGAGCAACGACTTGCTGTGAAATCTTGTGTTAAACTTGGAAAATCTGCGACTGAAACTTTTCCTATGCTTAACACGGCTTACGATGATGTTGCTATGAATCGTACGGCATGTTTCAAGTGGCATGAACGTTTTAAGGATGGTAGACAGTCCTTTGAAGATGATGAGCGTCCTGAACATCCTTTCACGTCAACTGACGACCCACACGTCGACAAAATCAACACCCTGGTGCGGGCAAATCGACGTCTGACTGTCAGGGAGCTTGATGAAGAGTGTGGGATATCAGTTGGATCTTGTTACGAGATTTTGACCGAAAAATTGAAGATGCACCGCGTTGCTGCGAAATTCACTGTTCTTCCCAACCCCCAAACTCACCTGACCTTGCTCCTTGCGATTTTTTCTTGTTCCCCAAACTCAAAAGAACCTTGAAAGGAAGAAGATTTGAGACGATTCCCGAGATTAAGGCAAATGCGACGAAGGAGCTGGAGGACATTACAAAAGAAGCGTACCAGGACTGTTTCAACAAGTGGAAACACGTAGGAAAAAGTGTGTGCGATGGAGAGGAGAGTACTTTGAAGGAGAGTACTGTGACTTGGAAATAAAGTACATTTTGTTTTATGACGTCTGTCCGAGTATTTTTTTTTTAACAGACCTCGTAAATAGAATATAATTAATTGAGTTAATGTTCGTAAAGCAAAATTAATTGGACACGATATATTATCTTGTGCTGTTCTGTAATAGGTGAGAATTATTTTTTACAAGTCATGAAGGTTTTATTTATTTTAAACATTTGTCAACATATGTTGTTTACTGTTTGTTTGTTTATTTTGAGGAATCGTTCCTTAACAACATGAAATTTTCTATAGGATAAAATAAGAGGTTTATTTTTTTAATAATTACCATCTATCAAAGGTCTTCTAAATTATATGTGCATCATCCCTGAACGACTAATCTGTGGTTGTTACCATCATCCATTCCCGTTCTTAGGTTTCTGGTCAGCAAATGAACTTATATTCATTATTTGCTTTTAGTGAAATTGATTTTAGAAATCAGAAAGTTGATTGTTTTAATATCTAATTTCACTTTTTACTTGAGACAAGCCTTTGTCATTTTAAATATACGACATTCACATACGTTTCCAAAACAATGCTTTCTGAGGTCACTTTTTTCTGTGTTTTAATCTGATGTGCTCTTTCTTCAGGAAAAACATTGTTTTCTACCCGTTTACACTTTCGGCGTATAACTTGGTTTCAATTTCTATTGGTCCTTTCAGAGAAGTATGTTTGTCATAGCTTTTATCTCATATTTCCACGGCAACTTTCTTATGTCTAAGAGTGATCCTGATGGAAAAGCAGTTTTCATGAATGGTGTTACTCATGGTCGCACAGTACACATGGTTGATTTATTTAGACCAGCGATATGAACAGTGTTTTTGATTCCTTGTCAACTTGTTTATTGACAACAAATGATATTACACTGGGGGAGACTTTAATTGTGACATCCATGCTGAACATTATAAGTTAAGGGTTAAGTGCCCTTATACGAGTTATTGATCAGCTGTGACTTCCATGATGCTTGGCGGCATTTGCATGGCTCTGTTTTCTCGTGATAAGGTGTCTCGTTTCGTCTGGATATGTTCCATTTGTTGAGAGGATTGTTATCCTGAACAAGGTCCATGTTTTCCCAGAAGGTAATTTTTTGCAATATATCTTTGATTACTAAGCTTTTCTTATATGCTTGTGCTATTTTCTTTTTACCCCTCGTGACCCTGTGGTGTTAAGGCTATATATTTTTTGCTCGCTCTTCCATCTCTTAGTGAAGGTGTCTTTTTATTTTTTACGAATCTTTAGAACAGTGCTGTTGTCGATGGCCAATGGAGGCTGAGCCTCAAGGAAGAATGTCCATGCTATCTCTGTAGACAGGTTTTGCTTAAAATTCGTAAGTCACGTCTTCTGGTACGTGCCAAACAAGAAACATTGGTTACTCTTCTCCATAGCAACAGTGAAAACAGTACTAGGCTTCAGAAAATTGAATGCCTTGAGTGTGAGATTGACAATGTTTGTGTCACGTTATTTTTTGGCGGTAATTCACTCTTAACTGGAACACCTTAAATATGGTGCAGGGGAACAGTATTCAAACATCAATGAAATCCCACCTCACTTATCGATTCCAGCTACTAGATGGTACTATTGTGATATGTTTTAGATACTGTTTGTGAGTCATTTCCTTGTTCAAGCTCTATTTGCTCTGTTTGTCGTTCAGACTTCTATGTGGGACGAAGTTGCACAGCTCATCCACCCTTAAGATGTAGATTTATCCTTTCAACTTATTGAATCTTACACTGTTGACAAGTGTGAGTGAGCACTCCGTTTCCTCCCAAAAGGCAGATTTTCTGTTACTTATGGACTATCTGTGGAATTATATTGTTCCAAGTTGAATGTCTGAAGACCTTATTTCTTGAGTGTCTTAACATTTTCCTTCCATGAGGATATATTTCCCTTGTTACATTTAAACAGGTGATTTTTTATCTTTAAAGACACCAGCAACTCAGAAATTCTTTCTACTTATCGACCAATATAAGTTATTAGTTTTCGTTTAAGCACTGTATTATTAAAACTTGTTCACAAATATATTTGTAAGTTTGAGTAGTTTTGAAAATACAATTTAAAAACTTTATCAAATTCTTCCTATTAATTGCTCTTATCCTGGCTTGTGACCACCGATAGTATGTAAATAGAGTAACCCGAAGTAAAGTTGGAAAATGTGGGTTATGCAAATATCGGTCCACTCTTTTAAGGTTCTTGTATGGTTCTGTAAAAACCATTCCAACATCACCACTATAACCCAAATATTGATCATGCTTGATTACGAGTATGGTAAAAGTGGTTTCACGTCAAAATTACACAAAAGTTTGCTTAAGGGAAAAGGTGTTGGCAAACTGGTTGATACTAACTTAGGAGAAATGAGTGAAATAAGTCATACTTATGAACGAGTTTATTCTTTAAAACATTTATTATATTTGCCCAACATACTCTGTGCAGAGTTAATTCCATTATATACTTTTTATTTTTTTATTTGTTCAATATTATTTTGAAGCCAAAATCAACGTTTCTTTTACTTTCCACAATATCACTAAACCGAGTAACGTGCTCAAACAAAACTGACGTCATTTCTCCAGTTCGAACAACCTATCCTATAAACAATTGAATTCATCTTATAATTTTGATACATTAATCCAGTTGTTCGCAAATGCATTTCGTGAACTGTTTGAATGTTCGCAAACGTTTCTGGTGTTATTTCAAGTAAAAATATCTGTTTTTGCGGAATCATAAGTGTTTGTACGTATCCATCACCTTACGTATATTATAACTTGGAAACTTCTCATAAGAAATGTAAAAGTGAAAGAGATCAGTATCTTATGCTGTTTTATAAAAGTAAATAAGCTGCTTAACATTTTTTTGCTATTAAAACTAAGAACAAGTTTTGGGTTAGTCAATGTGATATGAGTTACGAAGGTGAATACATTCAAGGGTGTTGCTTTGTTATATTGTAATAAAATTAACATAAGTAAAAAATGTAATGATAAATATTATATAATTAAAGTGGTATAAGAAAAATGTATCTTATATTAATGTTGTAATAGTATTTGGTGAGATAATGGTGGTATATTTCTGTAAAATATTTATATTTACGGGAGGGAGCTTGCAGAATGATTTCATTTTGGGAATCATTGCGTTATTCCTTATCAAACGACTGTGACCCGTTAACTAAAATGCCAAATCACTATTAAGTCATAAAACTAACAAACTCTCAGAGGTATTTCAGTTATCCTATAAAATCAAATCATACAACAACATTGATTTATTAACTCTGGAAAAAGATAATTCAAACGACGTATTTGCCTCACAAGTTCGTATGTTCAGAGTATTAGTTCTTGAATTTAATTCAAATTTAATTCAAATTTAATAAAGTACAATTTTCTCTCGTTGTGTTAGTTATTATTTCTTACCACATGGAAAGCAGTTATTCAATAGAACTCAATGTCAGCATTTGGTTTAATTTTTAACGAATACTGGTACTAACCGTCACATTATAATTTCACCCACAGGTTAAAGGGCATGTATCTAAAAATACTGTTTTCCTTATTTGTGTTCGTTTACTTTCATCAAGTTAACAGTTTCTCCATATCAATGTCTCTGCCCTTCACATTTCTCGTGATAACTGGATATATGGAACATTGAATACGAGTTCCAAAGTAATCTTAAACCAATATCATTAAACTGTTGTAGCTGATTTAAGTTCTCCTGAAATAATACTTTTTGAATAAATTTTTACAACCAATGGTGTCTGTAGCTTAAACCCAACTGCATCTTGGTGATTCATATATTCTTATATTGGCTAAGACAAAGTCTTTAGAATTATAGTTTCTCGATAATATGGATTCGATTCTCATTTAAACGGCTTGTTGGTTTGTAGATATTCTGTGGATGCGTTGTGCCATCATTTGATCCAGTCATGCTAATATTGGTTCATGACTCTGCTTTCAAGATGGTTTACCCTGAGTACTAACGAACCTTAATTTTATCTCTAATGTTGCTATCTTTGTTTTCAGTTAAGTTCAATGGCACCCCAATTAATACTGCGTTTTCAGGCCTCGTTATGTTTTGCAAGTAGATGGTCTGATTCCATTCTTTAACCTTTATATACAAAATATTGAATCAGATGCTTTCACATTTGATGTCGTTGTTAACTGTCAGGAACAGCTTATTCATACGTGATTTCTTTGTATCTTGACCTGGGACGTCCTGTTGACTAAGGAGTAGCCTAGGAATCACGAGTCTGAATCACATTCACTAATCACCCAAACATATTAAATTCCATAAAAGTCAAACACAGGTTGTGTGAATATTTTAAAATTAAGCATCGGAATATTCAACTCAGGAAATATGTTATCAATATTAGAATATGTATTATATAATGAGCAAAATTCCAACATATGAATTGGTAAATTAATTATAGTATACTAAGAATTTACATAAGATTAGAGGGTATTAAATTAATTAACAAACCACGGTTCGAATCGAAACTCTAAACTGAAAATATGTAACGAAAAATGTGCTGCTGAAGATACCTTAAAACTACATCGTACACACTAAGTCGGTGTTAGCGAGGAGATTTACATTCTGCCTTATGAAAGAAGACACTTTAGTCAGTAATCAGCTAGAATGTTAAAGTCAGGAGAGAACTAAGAGTACAGATGCTAGTTTTATTTGTTTACGCCACTTCTGTGCACGTTATAGTTTAAGCACTTTGATGAAACGTACATTCCCATACCAAACAAATTAGATTATCTTCTAACATATGTTTGTAAAAAAAAATATCCTAAATAAATCAATTCATTTTATTTAATTTTCAAAAACTCGTGTGAAGTTCATTAGGTACTTCAGTTTGAATCTTTGAAGCTTGGACGAAGCGAACGTTACAAGTGTATTACCTATATGCTCATTATATGAGATCACTGATTTCAGATAAGAATTTGCTGATTTGTCTTATTAGATGCATTCCTTCTAACCTATGGTCTTATACCAGAAATAGCTAACATTAAGAGTCCATGAGTAGTTTACGCAAATATTCGAAAGAAATATACAACATTTTAATCGACAAAAAGTTGTGAAAATTTCATTGGTGCTAAGCTCACTGTAACTTAAGTTATTAGAGTAACCATATTTCCCCATACAGCTGGATTTCTTTACACATTTCTAACAGCTGTATTCGTCAAGTTTTAATAAATCTCAATATACTCTTCTGTTGGTCCTTTAATCTTCCACACTGATCAAAAAACAACAACTTATTGACAAAATATGATAATAAAACCTTGTGCAATGTATTTCCTGCATGCTATTGTTTGTCAATCTTGTAAACAGGTTTGGTTTGAATTTTGTCAAAAGCTACAGAAAAAAGTATTTGTGCTAGCCGTCCCTAATTTAACAGAGAAAGACTAGAGGGAGAGGTAGCTAGTTACCATTATCCACCCTTTTACCAAAGAATAGTGATATTGATCTATACATTATAATGCTAAAAGGACGAGTATGTTTGGTGTGACGAGTATTCGAACCTCCGTCACTCAGCTTATGAATGGAACTACCTGACTCCATGGTCATTTCAAAGAGACGGTGATAAATTTTAATGATACTTAAGATATGGCAAAAGTTGCATACCAATAACAAATTTTGGTTTATCGTGTTTCTTTATAATAACCTTCTCGTTTGAGGTTACAATAACCTAAATAGGTGACACAGAGACTTGTACCACCTAGTATGAATAAAGGGCACTAGAACTCTGTGATATCGATGAGCATCATCATGAATATTTTTTTTGTTTTTATTGCAGACACCAACTAAGGAAAACTACGTGATATAAATGGTAATTTAATACTTTAACTTCTCGACGTACACACTGTTAATTCACCTACAAGTGAAGCACTTGAATTTTTTCCTGAACAAAAAGTTCTAAAGACAATCAATAACGCTTTTACAGCACTTTACTTTAAAACTAGTTATGTATCTTCGTTTGTAGCACACAAAGAATAATTACCAAAGTACGTTTAATTATTTGGTATATTTAACGCTTGTTCCAACATTTCGCAAAAGATTGTTTATGAAGTTTTATTTGCAGTGAATTTAACAAACTATGAGCAGTTAATACATAAATTAGAAGAGAGAGATACTTGTATAGTAAAGAAACAAATGTTTTAACAAAGATTATTGAGTGTATGGAAAACAAAATCATAACATGAAGATAATTTACATATATATACATATAAATGTTGTATGAGAGTACGAAGATGGATAAGATAATGATCAATGGAAAAGTTGCAAGAAAAACGAACAACTTTTTTCTTAGCTATGGTGGAAATTTTGATATATTTTAAAGTGATACTGTCTTTGTGAAGTTAATGATAGTTTAATTGTCTCTCTCGAATTGCTAATTTAATGGAGTAAATCGATAGACATCAGTTCTGGTTGGATTTTTAGGCTGAGAATATCATGAGAAAATACGTGTTTCAAAATAAAACTTACTAGGCATATGGCCTCCAAGTATATGTCTGTTCATGTTCAAGTACTAGAAGTAATGTAATAAGTGAATTTAGCAAAGTACATGTTAGAAAAGTATTGATAATCAGTTGTATTATTTCGTGACATGCGTCGAGGTGAAACTTAATGAACACAAGTGTTTCACAGCATCTGCCAGTATCACGTATGTAAACTTTACAACATCCATCTCGTAGATGTCCCGCATGATCAGGTGGTTAAGGTACTCTACTCGCAATCTAAATGTCGCAGGTTCAAATCTCCGTCATACCAACCATGCTCGCCATTTAAGTCGTGGGGGCGTTATTTTGTACGGTTAATTTCACTATTCGTTGGTAAAAGAGTAGCCTAAAAGTTAGTGGTTTGTGTTAATGACTAGTTGCCTTCCCTCCAGTCTTACTGTTAAATTTGGGACGGCGTGCGCAACTGGTCCTCGTGTAGCTTTGCGCGAATTTCAAAACAAATAAACAAACAATATAAATTCTCTAAATCACATATTTATGCATACAGAATATTTTGTATACAGATGCGATTAAAAGCATGTCGTATTTATTTCTTCCTGTATGTAATCACAAAAGTTTAGATCGACTCCTAAGTTCCTTAAATAAATACAATAAAACAATTTCGATTGTAAGTGTGATGATAGTTTATCAAAACAACATGCCCAAACTGACTCCATATTTTTAAACGGAGAACATGTTCGTCAAGTTTCCTTTCCTTAGCTAGCTATACATGTACTACATACCTGTACTCTACAGCTTGTTTATGACTTTAAAACAAACAACTACATAAAGTACTTCGCTGTGCCTGCAGAGAAGTCACAGAATACTATAGCACTTGATCAAAGTAAAACATTCTTGTCATATTTACTTTTAAATAACGTTATCGTTCACACAAGGTAACATTTTAGCACGTATCTCAGGTACATAGTGAACTGACCTGTATTAAGTTGAGAGTATCACTAACAATGATATGTATACTCACAGGGTTACCACTACTGTATGTCATAATGCTTTCTATAAAACAACATTTTGGAAGAAACTACAAGGAGGTTTAAATAGCGAACCGTTTGCGTTATTAAAAGTGAATTATATAGTTTGCCCTTTGCATTTATTAAACGCTACTTGTTTTCTATTCCGGACAAGTAAGTTTATGGTTTTACTGATATGTAGTAAGTGTAATAATGTATGTCATTCTAATGAATAGATCGAATATGAATCTCTTCTTCTGTAGAATATTTACTTTAGAGTTATCTCACGATTCTTTTATTTTGTTTTCTGCATGTGAGAAGATGTTTATAAAAATCAGGAATAATTACCAAATCATTACAAATGAAGTTTATTTGATAACCCATAAAAGTAATAACCCACGAAGACAACTCTAATTACAGTAATAAACCAACTGGCTTCAAAAAAGCTTCTCGGGATTATTTGGTAAAGTGAAAATTTTTCGTTGTCTCATAACATTAGAATTTGTGCACATTATGTTGTACAGACGCTGGAGATGTTTCTCTCTAAAAAATAAAAAATACACGTTCGTATTTTATTGTTATATTGTTTAGAAGTATGAATCTCTCTATATATCTCTCATAATGTAGTGTGTAAACTAATTAAACTACATAATGTTATATTTCTTATCAGTTGTCAATTCATCATACGTAATAAGTTCTTGTGAATTTTCTTATCTTTTTGTTTTTTGGAAAAATATGACTTCTTCAGACATACTTGACTTGTTACAATGAAAAAGTATCGCACCCTATGAATTACATTTTTTCACTATTTAGATGCTATGTCAAATATACAGGTTTTTTTCCTGTATCTTTTTTTTCCCTTAACTTGGTCTTTACCATTAAAAACAAGAAGTGTTTTTTTTCAACACCTTAGGAAGGAATGTTGTATCACTGGTATTTTCATTATGTGCAGTAGGAGTAGTTGGTTGACTCTTATTCTGACTGTAGTCTCTTCATATTTTATCCCTGTCACTTTACAAAAATCCTAATCACAGCATTCTATTAGTTTTCATAATTGTTGTTTTCCTAGTTTTCTTTTCGAGTTAATGAGAATTAAAGAAATGGTACCTTGCAATATCTAGTTCTTATTCAGTTGTCTCTTTAATAAAGTTCGAGATACATCTATCTTAATTGTGACTATCTCAGTTTCTTGCAGAGTACTCGTTTCTTATGTTTATGTAATTGAAGTGTTTATTGCACCTTAAATATTTTTAAACAACAGTAACCAAGTTCGAGGTTTGGTGTATCGGTGCACATAAGACCTTAAATCTTAACTCTTTATTTTCTGTTTCTCGTAGTAATTCTTAGTCAATTTCTACATATTTCTACATAGTTAAAATCTTTAACGCCAGATGTAAGTTATTATTAGAATTTTTCATTATACAATCACCTCAGAAAATTAATTTATATTATTCAGTAGATTGTTGCCATATAAAGATGGAGAAATTAACCATGTGTGAAAATGTTTCAAAACCATTGTTTTTACATGTCCAACTTAGATATTTTTTATAAGAAAATAATAGCATTATTAATTTAAGAAGTTTATACTGATTTCTCTGACGTCAGATTTAGATCATTAGTAGATAAACAAAGTTAGTAGAAATTTAAATTAGAAAGTCGGAAGAAAAAAATGTCAACTGAGATGTAAAAATTATATGAATGATTTATTTAAAATACAAATTAAGATAAACAAAATGGTTATGATAGAGGTATGAAATGTGAAACATAAATTGAAATAACTTTTAGGTATGAATATATGTGGTTCTAGCCTTAATTATTGTCAACAAACCTTGCAGAGTGCTTTAATGAAAAACTCACAAATACAATATTAATACTTTGTATTGAAGAGTTAGTGAGGAACTTAGACGAGCACTGTCCTTTATCACATGAATTTTAAAAGTTTGAAGCCACAAGTTTCGCATTTATACTTTTATATAACCTAAATAAGTTCTGCTTTACTCTGAAAATGTTTAGATAATTTCTTGTAGCTGTTTATGAAAGAAATATTTCTTCTGTGTATTACGTAACAATTTTGTAAAAGTACAATTTAGCAACTCACTTTCAATATCCAAAATTTGTGATTATATAACTGTATTTTACTAGTATTTCTATCCATATTAACACGACTTTTTATTGAAATACAAGATATTTTTGCTCAATATATCATGTGTACATAAATATATAAATTTGACATTTCTCCAAATTTTTTCAAAAGGATATTAGAGCTTGTACAATAGCCTTAGGACCTGGAACGGCCAAGCGTGTTATGGCGTTCGACTCGTAATACGAGGGTCGCGGGTTCGAATCCTGGTCTCAACAAAGATGCTCGTCCTTTCAGCCATAGGGGCATTATATGTGACGGTCAATCCCACTATTCGTTGGTAAAAGAGTAGCCCAAGACTTGGTGATGGGTGGTGATGACTAGCTGCCTTCCATCTTGTCTTTCACTGCTAACTTAGGGACGGCTAGCGCAGATAGCTTTTGAGTCGCTTTGCGCGAAATTCAAAACAAACAAACCATAGCGTTATTACAATTAAAGACGAGCAAAAGAAGAAGATATTTATCACTGGGTCATTATTCAACACTGAATTCTCAAGAGTTGTAGGATGTTTGTAAACTATGGATTAATCCAAAACAGTGTTATATTTCAAGTAGAAATCATATTATAGTTTCCACTGGTTGATTCTGTTGTTGAAGTTATTATTTAACTGATGTATGTGCGAACAGATAATTTTAATTTCGAGATACTGTACATCTATTGAAAAATGGTATTTTAACTTAAAGGTAGAGTTAAAGTTCTGGACAAAGTGAATGATTTTATTGGGGGTTTAGATGCAACTTCAACGAATTGTTAATAAGAACTTTTGAGAGGATTATAAACGTATATTTCGTTTAAAATGTGATCAAGGTAAATAAACCTGTTAGTTATTAAAGATGTCGCCGCTGTAATTTTCTTGCACGTGCTAATACTGCAATGTTCGATATTTATAGCCAATCCGATTTGAGGTCTATATATTTCTTATATTGTAAAAAAATAAAAAAAATAATTTCTCAAAATATCGCTTGGAAATAACAAATTAGTTTTTATGATGTTGTAACATTATTTTGAATAACAGAAGGAACAAAGTATGAAACTTTTATAGATCTGACCGTCTGTAATAGTTCACTAGTTGACAAATATACATATATATTATATATTTAAAAATTCAAAAGATGATTTAATGATTTAATACCAATACCGAGATGGTTTGAAATACGACACAAAGTATATATATTTAATATATAATTACATTTCCCAAATTTTCATATATAGTTTAAGAAGTTTTTCAGTATGGTATTTAGGTGTATCTTTGATAGTGCAGAAGAATCATAAATTAGCAAGTTGATTTCTGAAAACTTAAATATTTCTTTTGATCATGTATTATCTATTTCCACTAATAGGTGAAACTATCATATTGTATTACCAATGCACTCATGTTCTCAAAATATATAAACATATGAAATATATTCACTCTGATAAATTTGATTTCTAGAAACAGAGCTAGAAACGCTCCCAAAGAAAGTGAATCACTGCGTTTGAGCCGCATATCTTTATATTATAGATGATAAACGCCCACCCTAGTGAAAGATATTTTATCTGGAAAACAGTGAGAACATATTTCATCAAAATACTTAAACATCACAACTTGAATTATTGTGTTTTTTCTTTGCGACAGAACTATAATGTTGTTTTCTATTGATAGGGCAAAAGTATTCTTTCCTCAAAACAAAAATACAATGTTATATCTTGAGGAAAATATTGGAATTTTGTTTTTCAGTACAGCAGTAATGGTGTTGTTCTATAGTTAGACAATTTTGTTAAACTGAAAATGAATTATCGAGCTAAATTTTATTTAAATAAATAATTATAATTAATGTTTCACACCATAACGTAGCTTTCGTGAGAGTGTTTGAACTGATACAATGATAATATATATGTAATACTGATATAATCCCATACTGCACACGAAACGTTCTCTGGCAAACAAACAATAAAATTGATGTAACCATGAATATAAATGTAATAATAAATAGTTTGTAATAAAAGTGACATAAAAATGCATTTCATATCATGTTGTTATAATTTATGGTCAAGTAAGGGGGATACTGAAAAATATTTATATTTAAGAGTAGGGTACTGCGAAATGTTAATGTTCTGTAATGAGTACATTAATCCATATTCAAAAACTGCCACAAATTTACTAAAATACCAAATCATTATTAATTCATACCATATTTTATTTTACCTCTAAAATTAAATCCTACAACAAATCTGATTTGGTAAACTATAGAACAAGATATTACAAACAACGAATTGTTTGTTTGGTTTTTGCGCAAAGCTACAAGAGGGCTATCTGTGCTAGCCTTCCCTAATTTTGCAGTGTAAGACAAGAGGGAAGGGAGCTGGTCATCACCACCCACAACTAACTCTTGGGCTACTATTTACCAACAAACAGGGGGATTGACCGTCACATAAATAATTCCACAAACCTGAAAAGGCGAGCATGTTTCATGTGATAGGGATTCGAAACTGCAACCCTTAGATTAGGATTCGAGCGCTATAACCACTTGGCCATCCCAAGCCGACTTTATTTAAATTTTTTTTATAGTATTACAGCTTTATATAGATAAATACGTTTTTGTAACAGTCTTAGTCACTTAGTTTATTTATGTTTATCATTATTGAACTTCTTTCAATGGTTGTATCCAATGTAACATATTATATGTTTCCAAAATATCATGTTGTATATCCGAAACAATTATAATAAATAAGGCAACGTAAAAATCAACCTTCCAGTAACTAGTCATTTCAGATCAGGAACTTACCCAATCAGTAGCACCCTATCTTAAGAGCGATGAATGGACAAAAGTGTTATATATGTATCTACTTACAAACAACCTCATATTGAATATAGGATAAGCAAAACGATAAAAAAGAATGTATTTTTCCTAAGTAAAAGAAAAATAAGAAATTACAGTAAGATAGATGCATACCAAAGTTTATTAAAGAGAAAATTGAATAATAACTAGCTTTTGCAAGGTACTGTCTATTCAGTTCTCATTACCTCGAAAGGAAAACAAGAAAAATGGCCAACTGTGACAACTGACAGAATGCTTTGGTTTGGTTTTGTAAAGTGACAAGGTGAAAAACAAATGTAGAGGCTACCATCAGAATGAGACTCTATAAACTACTCCAGCACAGCCTGGTAAAAATACCAGTGGTACAACTTTTCTACCATGGTGTCTTAGATGTTCTAAAACTTGCATGCTGGTTCTCATAATGAAGACCTAGCTAAGTTGAAAAACTTATAGTAAGGGTGTATACATGGATGGAAGGCTAAATTGTAAAACAATATTTCATAGAGTGCGATAGTTTTTTTATCAATATAGGTCAAATATGTCTGCAAGAATTATAGCATTCCAAACACGAAAAGAGAACAAATTTCACAAGAATTTATTACTTATGATTGTTTGACAATGGATATGAAATATAAAAGAAAAATACTGTATTTAACGACACGTGATTCATTGTTCCGTGTATGTGGCAAAACTTATGAAACAGCTCACTTTACACCGTACTGAAGTGGTTAAAAAGGACTAGAAGGAATTATCACTATTATTTTGTGGACAATAAATGATACTGTATAAGTCATCAGATGTAGTTTCAACATTGGAAAGAATTAGAAATTTGACAGAATGTGAAACAAACTACCGACATGCAAGATCTGTGTCAGACTGAAGAAGAAATGGAACGTTAATAAACTGTACTTGAAAACTTATTGACTTTATAAAAATATTAGAGTATCTAAAAATGATTTCTATAAAAGTCATGAGAAGCTCGAACCAATATCTACAAAGAACTGTTTACAATTGTCTTTCATACAGTTGATATTAGAAGCTGACGGTGCTTGGTGAAAGTACATAATTACAGAATTGAGGATAACAAGACAATTGTATGTTCCACAACTACACCATTTATTACGACTATGGTTTACCTTATGATGCCTTTATTAATGAAACCGTGTTTCGTGAGTTTTATAATTATCTTTCTCCTGATGACTGTTGTGTGAATTTCGGAACCAAAAGATGATAACATCTAGGTGAAAAGCGTTTTCTTCTATTCTGGCTGATGAAAAATTCAAGTACTACTGGTACCATTGGAGTTGTATTGGCCAAGTTTATAGAACTTATGTTACCCCAGGAAGACCTAAGACACGAATAGAAGATGGATGTAAAAAGAAATATAGATATATATATATCTTACGCAAACGCAAAACGCAAACTAACGTGGCAGGGGTTTAGTTTAGAGAGAGAAAAATCGTAAGAATTCTCTCTCCAACTGGGGTGTTCAGGAACGTTGTGGTTCCTCTTCGTCCCCTTTCGTGAAAGGTTATTAGGTTTAGTTTTATTTATTTATTTATTAAATAATTTTTTGCTCTTTTTTGGGTGAAGGAGGTCATTCTTAATGTTATCCTAGACCGAGGCAAAGGCAGCATCGGAGAGAACGGCCAGGTCCCGTCCCGAAAGGCAGAAGTCAAAGTAAATATGAACATGAAATTAAACGACCCGACTCAGGGTCTGGCAAAAATGTTGCCTGTGCTGGGATCTAAATATCCAATGCCTAAGTTTTTGCTGTGGGGGGAAACGGGAGTGCCCCGAGAAAACCCACTTTCACAGGACAGGCGCCGAAAGTTTTGCCTGTCCTGTGCCCGATATCTGAAAAAGAGAATACATATTATTAACATGAGTTTAATTCTTTAGATACTTTGTTGTGTAATTTGTGATTCTTGAAATATGTTGTAAGGTGAAATGTATTTTGTTGGTGCACTAGTTAATTTGTACAGTGATGCCGTTAGTTTGTTTCTGTTTTCTGCTTTTAGATAATATTTGTGTGATATTTCCGTTAGTCTATTTCTTAATGTTGGTAAGTTACTGATTTGATGTATATAATTTATTGGCGTGAATGATGGTAGACTGAATGCAGATCTTAGTATTCTGTTCTGTTGAACTTGGATTTTCTGGAGTGTGTTATTTGACATATTGTATGTTACTTGACATCCATACTCTATTAGTGGACGGATGTAAGCCTTGTATATTTGGATAATGGTGTTTGGTGAGCATTTCGATTGTCTACTGGTCAGAGTCATTAGGTGTGAAATCCGTTTTCTAATTGATGAGTGTATATTGTTAACATGTGTTTTCCATGTTAGTTTTGTGTCGAAAGTGACGCCAAGGAATGTGATGTTTTTGCTCATGTTAATGGTTGTATTTCCGAGTGATAATTTTAGTTTTTCTAGATTTTTTCTTTGTTTTTTTAATTTCCTGTAGAAGGTGATTGCTTGTGTTTTAGTTGGATTTAACACTACTCTTTACTTGTTACTCCATGTTGAGACGTTGTTCAGTTATTCTTGTACGCGAGACATGGCCATCACTGGGTTTCTGGAGGTGCTCCAGTTACCGAGGTCGTCTGCGTATTGTGAATCATGCGTGTATGTTAGATTTGGGAAAGGTATGTCACTGACGAAAATAATGTATAAAATTGGTGAGAGGACTGATCCTTGGGGCACTCCTGGGGTTATATTAAATGATTTAGATATAGTTTTATTGACTTTTACTTGTGCTGTTCTATCTGTTAAAAAATTTGAAATCCATTTAACTATCGTGGGATTTATTTTCAGGTGTTTTAGTTTTATTTGATGGCATTGTGCCATACGCTGTCGAATGCTTTTTTGACATCTAGGAATACACCAATGGTTACTTGGTTGTTGTTGAAAGCTTTATAGATTGATTCGGTTAGTCGCGTGAGGTGATATGTTGTTTGCCTGTTTTTCCTGGAGGCATTTTGGGATTCTGGAAGGATGTTATTTGATTCACAAAAATGGAGAAGACGGTTGGAGATAACTCTCTCCATCAGTTTGCCAAGGCAGCTTAACAGACTGATGGGACGGAAATTATCTGGATTAGTTCTGTTGGTTTGTTTCTTTGGAATCGTGGTTATGATGGCTTTTTTCCAAGTGTTAGGGTAATATCCAGTTGTTAGTGAAATGTTCATGATGTTTGTGAGGTGTTGTAATAGGAAAGTAGAGCTTTTTATCAGAATAATGTTTGGAATTTGGTCATGTCCGGGGAAAGTATTCTTCAAGTTTTTGATATTAATTTTTAGTTAAGTTATGGTTACTTTTCTATTGATTGAATTTGAGTATGCCTCTAGTGTCTCGCCAGGGAACCGTGGTGAGAATGAAGCTTGGTTTGTATTTATGAAATTGTTGACATGATGTTGGTGTTGTGTGTCAAAGTTGCTGAAGGAGGATTCGTAGTAGTCAGCTAATAAGTCAGCTTTCTCTACGTCCGTCCTTGCGATTTTATTGTTGTGTGTGATATGTTGTAGCATGTGATTTGTGTTTTTGTCTGAAGCAATACTCTTGAATTTTTTCCAAAATTCTTTTGGATTGTTCTTGATTTTTTCTAAGTTTTTACAGAAGTTTTGCCAATTAGTTTCTTTTGCTGTTTTAATTTCTTGTTTAATTTTTGCATTTGTTCTATTGATTTGTGTTTTGATAGATGGATCACGTGTAATATAGTGTGTTCGTCTTAATTGTCTGCGTTTGATTATTAGTGCGTGAATTTCTGGTGTTAGAGTCCATTGTTTATATGATTGCTTTCTTCTTGTTTTAGGGATTGTGTTTTATATGGCTTTCTGTATGGCTTCTGTAATTTGATTTACATAATTGTCTAGTTCTGTCTTGTTGTTAGCATGTTCAATTGGGTGAGGTAGGTATGAGTCCAGTGTAGCATTGAAAGTGAGCCAGTCAGTTTTGGTATAGGTGTATGCAGAGGGAGTCACGTTCGCCACGGCAGGGTGGCGCGGGCGAATCATACATGAAATGGGAAAGTGGTCTCTAGTGATTTCATCATGTACTCTGAAGTTAGAGATTCTGTTTAATATGTCCTTGGGTGCTATGATGAAATCAAGTACATCGTATGAGCCGTTGGCGGCTGAAAGTGTGTAGGTGTATGGTCGTTAATTAGGTGCATTTTGTTACTAAAAAGAAAATGTTTTATGCACAACCCTCTGCGTGTGTTTCTGTTTCCCCTTAGTTTTGTATGCGGAGAATTAAAATCCCCAATAATAATTGGTTTGGATTTGCGATTTACACATTTTTGAAGGAAGTCAATGTCAATATCTTTAGATGGTGAACAATATATGGCTAGAATCGGAATAGTTAGCCGGTTGTTAAAGTGTATATTACAAAAAATGGTTTCATTTATGTTAGATCTAAAGGAATCTTTTATTGATATTAAATGCGAGATTTCTGTGCTAAAGTAGGCTAATATACCTCTGTTGTTTTTTGAGTAAGGTATCCTGTGCGTGATGAATCCGGGGATTGTGGTATTTTGTTTCTCTGTGCAAAGTGTTTCTGATACGATGATAATGTTGGCATTTATATGCTTGTTTATGTTGTATATTTCTATTCTTTTGTCTTTGAGGTTTCCTTGGCAGATGATGTGCAAAATTTTAATGTGTTGTATCATTGTATTGTTTTACTTCCCTTGCATGAATTTTAAGTGAAATATATATCTTACTGAAAACCATCAGAAATTTAAATGAAAAACACTGTCTGAAAAAGTGGTGTGATTTGAATATGTCAACCTGTCGTCGGAATCTTTTACTATAAAAGCTACTTTTCAAGGTTATTGTTAAGATGTTTGGTTATCTGATACAGAAGACTGTAACGAATATTAAAGATTTACTTACAGAACGTTTCGTTTCAGGTAATTATACTTTCAACAAAATTGTTTCCGAGTGTTTTTCAAGTAGAAGACAACAATAATATTAACAAATGAAAAGTGGTCTGAAGAAATAATAAATAAATTATAGAATAAAATGTTACTTAAGCACAAAACTACACAATCATTAATGAGTGATGAAGCCCATTTGTTAGTGTTATATATCCTCAAACTTACTTTGGAGCCATGTGGGCAACTAAACAGGAAAGAAGGATTATATGAATTGATATATGGGAATTATTACATTGATGAAAATAAAGAAACTGACATAAAGAGTACAGTATATTTAAATACTTGTCCTTTCATCTGTAGGGACATTATAACATGACGGCTAATACCATTATTAGTTGAAAGTAATCGAAAAGTTAATAAGGAGTTGTATTGACTAACTGCCTTCCCTGGAGTAAAAAAAAAACATCTAAAATAAAACCACTGTGATAAATTAAACACTCATAAACACAAATAAACTAACTGTCTAAGGCCGTTATAAAAATGCATTTATTAAAATACTTGCTCTTTAGGAATTATGAGAAAATTTTGCAACAATGATTGTTTGCAATATCAAAGAAGGAACTTCACATAAATTTCATGTGTATGTTTAAAAGTTTGTTACTTTCCTCGTGCTTGAAATAAAAGTTTGACAAATAATTCCATGTCATCTCTTTCTGTTGAGAGATAAGCAAATTTCCAAGTATTGTTTGACGTCAATCCACCTTTATGATTTATGTTATAAAACATGGTGAGTATTGTTGTTGTAGTTTTGATGTTTGAATGCTTTCTATAGAACGGTACAAGGATTCAAGAACACTGAACCGATGTTAAAGGAATATTTTCATCACCTTCACCTTCCAACTATATCTTTGCTTACTGTATTTGTTTACCATTGGTGACAACAAGCAGGGTGACAGCAATTAGCAGAAATATCTTGATGTAATTTTTAAATTGTATTGACAATACTACAAAACCCTACAAACATATTAGTGTAAAAAGTGGACAAAAACAATTAACACACTGACTAAACGAAAACTAATAACTTTGGCAACAATTTTATACTCTACGTTTGGAAAATAATATTGGTCAGTAAGCAGACAGAGCTTGTGAGTTGCTGGTTTCTTTAGAGATTAACAGCCATTCATCTAGATGTGTTGAAGGAAATACATCCTTATGGAAGAAAAACGTTGAGACACTTATTAAATAAGGACTTATAACATTCCACTCAGAACAACATAAGTCTACAGATAGTCCACCAGGATATTGATTATCGTTTATATAATGTGTCGAAAAAACAGGGTATTAGTTCCCGTTTTGATTTATATTTGTTTTCTCTAAGGAACTGTAGTGATGTTTTAATATCTGGTTAAGGATTGATAGTATTTATAATATATGATGGTACTGTTGTATGTGGAACTGTTTTATACCTTAAAGTTTCTTGATTCCATAGGTGTGACATCATTGGTTGGCCCTATTTTTCTAAGGCATGTCAGATAATGTTTTCTCGGAGGTATAGTTTTGTTTGTTTGTTTTTTAATTTCGCGCAAAGCTTCACGAGGTCTATCTGTACTAGCCGTCCCTAAGATAGCAGTGTGAGGATCGAGGGAAATAGCTTGTCATCACCACTTACCGCCAACTTTATGGCTACTTTTTTACCAATGAATAGTTGGACTGACCGTCATATTATAGCGTCCCTACGGCTGAAAGGGCGAGAAAGTTTGGCGGGACTGGGATTCGAATTCTTGACCCTCACATTACAAATCGAGCGCCTAAACCACAGGGGGATGTATTTGATTATATCAGTGTTTCATCTGTATTATCACTGTAATACATAAGATAAAGAGATGTTATGATTTAATACCTTAATTCTAATTGTTTGTTTAAATAATATTTACCTTGATAATAAATTACCAGTGTAAATAAGTGTCTTATTATAGAACAACACCATTACTGTTGTACAGAAAAACAACATTAGAGTTTTCTTTTGATAATATAACATTGTTGTTTCGTCTTGAAAAAAGTGCATCCTGGTTTTATCCTGATAAAGCAACACTTATTTTCTGTCACGAGGAAAACACACAGTAGTTCATGTTATCATGTCTAAGAATTTTGATGAAATATGTTTTTACTATTTTTCACATAATATATCTTACACTAAGGTATGCGTTTATTATTTGCTGTATAAAGTATGAGAATCAAGCTCAGTGATTCACTTTCATTTCAATCATTTCTGTCTCTGGATAGAAATCAAATCTATGAGAGTGAATACATTTCATGTGTTTAAAACATTCCAAAACATGTGTGGATTTGATAATTTAATATGTTAGTGCCATCTATTATTAGGAAAAGACAATTCATTATCAAATGAAATATATAAATTTTGAGAAACCTCTCTGGCTAATTTGTGCCCCATCTAATTCATTTCAAAGCGATACCTAAAGATCACACTAAATTATATTTTATTAATGTTATATCAGAATTGGTTTCTATTTCGAATGCGCAGTTTATTTATTTCATATTTCAAACTATTAGAGTATTATCATTAAATCACAACTATACATATATACTTCGCAGAGAGTGAACTATTACAGATGTTCAGTTGGATAAAAGTTTCATTTTTCGTTACTTCTGTTATTCAAACTAAACACTTAATAATGGTACAACATAATAAAAACTAACTTGTTGTTATCTAAGTTGAGCAAGTAAAAAATTATCTTTCGAACATTTCCACAGTTCATCAGTGTCTCCACCATTATTGGACAACAATGTACTGAATAATATAATTTAATTATATGTGACAGTTGTCTATTCAAAAATCCTAACAATAACTTACATCTGGTGTTACAATTATTAACTATGTAGGAATTGACGAAAAATAACAATGACAAATAGATAATAAACAGTAAAGATTTAAGCCTTTATATACTCTGATACACCAAACTTTGGTCTTTGTAACTGTTGCTTAAAATATATAATGTCCAATAATTACGTGAATTTAATAACTATAATAAAAGAGTATAATCATAGATATTACACAGAAAATAAAATGTTAATATTTCAAATATTACACAAAATAATAATTCGTCACGAATAAGGTTGAATATAACTTTTCTTTTAATGATTTAATTTTAAGTCGAATAATGACATTTTAAAATGTTTCATAAATGATGTCCACTGAGTGGTTGTTAACAATTGTTTTGTTAAAACTGGCTGATGATACGTTGTACTGAGGATTGCCTGAACTTTATTTTGTTATTGCATGGTTTAATAACAGTGTCGATGTACATTTAAATAATTTAGAAATGTTATTAAAGTTCATATCTTTATACGGTATCCAACACATGTGTCATTTTTCACATGCCTACCTTAATTTAAAATAACCAAATATACAGGTTGACAATTTTATCGGATTTCCTAATTTAACTTTCAACATCTATCTTGATCTGCTGATAAATGAATATGTGTTATGTTTTTTACATACCTACCTTAATTCAAAAATAGTTAAAGTATTTCAAGTCCTCAATTTCAATGTATACATTTATATGAGATTGTTAAGCACTTTAGAGAAAACCTAATTAACAGTGAATTAAGATCAGAACTTAATTTATTTGGAAATTGTTATTTTCCAGTTTGTCAATGGGCATTGACCCTTTTTGACCAATATTATACTGAAATATAAAATATTTTCTTCTGTTTATGGATATCCAATAAAATAAATAGATGATGTTATAAGACTCAATAAACTTGAGTTAAACTATAAGGTAATAAATTTGCTTTCAAATAAATTTATCAAGGGGACTAATGAGAAGGAAAACCACGATGGACAAGTTATTTGCTCGGACCCTTGACATGTGACCATGTTTTTACTGATAAAACCAAAGAATCTCTTTCAGTTAGAGTAAAGGATCATGAAGTGGATATTGTTGGAACAAATCTTTTACATTGTATTTATCCTTACATGTTCACACAACTAACCACAAAATTAATTCTGACTGAACAAAACCATCGATGAATGAAACTTCTTCCACCGGCGTAACACCAGAGAATCGATAGAATTATTTTGAAACTGTGTATGTTTATGTGTTTTCTATTACAAAATCCACCTCTGGTTATCTGCTGTGTCCACAGAGGGGAATCGAGCCCCTGATTGCAACGTTCTAAGCATGTAAACTTACCACTGTTTCAGAGACATTTTTCTTAACAATGAAGAAAGATCTGAACACAACACGATTTGGTAGTCTTACTGTTTTGTTTTTGTCGAAATAATTATTTACTAACTTTAACGTTTTTTGTCATAGATTCAACTATACATAGTGATAAGATATTGAATATTTAGTAAAAACATCACTGATCGAGTTTGATTTCTAAAACCTTTTGATGATCTTTATTAGTCGGTGTTTGCAGGTGGTTTACATTCTCACTTATGCAAGAACAAACTTAAGTCAGCAATCAGCTAGAATGTTGAAGTCAGGATAGAACTAAGAGTGCAGATATTGGTTGTATATGTTTACATTACTTATGTGTACAATATAGCTTAAGATATCTTTCAATAGATCGTGCATTAAACGTACATTTCAACACCAAACAAATGTTATTAAATTATTATTTGGTTTGTAATGATAGTCTAAATAAATCAGTCCTTATTAAAAAACAAACATGTGTGAGGTTCATTGTGTACTTCAGTTTGAATATTTGAAGTTAAATGTAATTGAACATTACAAGGGTATTACCTCGATATTTATTATTGAGAAAGAATGAAGTCATCAGATATTTTACGTGGATGTAAGTTTGGAGTAATGATATGTACCGTAGACCTTAATTAACTTAATAGCCTATTATTTTAACAATATTTCTGAGATATTATAATAATTTTAGGTATCTAATTTCAGATGTGTGCTTAATATTTATTACTTACTCTAAAATTTATAATATTTCTTGAGTTGAGTATTGTTATGTTTATTTTTTTAATATTTACACAATCTGTGATTAACTTTTTGTAGAAATGAAGGTTGTTTTTAATAAGATTCTTGTTACCAAAGTTTTATGGTTTATTTGTAATTAAAAATAAAATGTTTATTTAAATATAAATATTGATATAATGAAACGATTTCTCTTCATTACATACGATTATTTCTGTCGTCATGTCTTTCAGTTTACTTTAAAACTCGTGAAATTGATGATTAAAAAACGTTCATTTTCAGAAACATGACTTAGTAAAACATAGAATAAAATATATTGTGATGTATTTAAAGTACAAAGCAGAAATTAACTTTCCGGTCTGCGATACGAGAGTTCGAGGTTGAATTCATTGTTTTGTTTGAGCTTTTGGTGGATGAAAATAGAAATAATTGATATCGTTACTAGGAGCTTGACAACTGTCTTATGGCAGAGGATATTGTTAATGAACTGTCCATCTCTTGTCAATAGTTTAATATTACAGACGTTTATTCCCAATACTTGCAGTTTAGTCCAGGTTTAAAATGGAGCCGTTCAGGTTGAATGTACCAGTTCTCTACTAAATGATAAATTTCAAGAAGAAAATGGTCTTATCTTAACGTGATTATTATTCAGCAATCACTGTTTATGTTCATGTATATTTTTAGCATGATCACATCTATTGAAACATTATGGAATAATTTTCATACCTTTCATTCTATGATTATTTATAATTGTGTTCACATATTTTCGTTCGGAGAAAATTATTTTATTCATTTTTAAATCGAAATGTTCTGGATATTCGTTAAATTTAGTGGAGTTTTAAATATCTTGAATGTCATGTTTAAACATATGTTCTAACTTTGAAGTTCGTACTAAATGTTTGCGTACACAAATATATCAGTTTTTATCCGTTTTTACTATTTAAAGACAGTATAGACTATAATCATTATTTAATATCGATAAACAGTTGAAACTTTAAATCTCATGTTTCATAGTTTGTTATTTCTTTCATTTTATTCCATCTACTGAAATTGGGCATACTATATTACAAAACATTTATGTGCAAACTGGCTAGAAGGTGGGTTAGCGTTTTAATGCACCTAAATATTCATCTATAAACTGAACAATGGATAAAAATAATAAATGAAACATGAGCACAGCCATAACCACAAAACATTAGTATTCCGTATTTTAATAACACATCCTTTCCAAAGTCACGATGTTGATGGCCTCTTTAAATTACCAATGACAGACCAGAAGGAAGAAAGGCAACTAGTCAACACAACTTACCCTCAACTTTGTGTCTATTCATTAACTGACGAATATTGTGATTGATCATCACATTACAACTTCCCACGGATGAAAGGGAAGTTAAATGTGATTCGAACACGTGACTCGTATATTGCACTTAAGAAAGAGTCTATGACAGGCCAAGATAGGTAGAAGTCATGAACCAATAAACGGATTCTCAGGTCAAATGTCAAAGCTACCTCATTCATTTTTTTAATATCTAAGAGTCAAAAGTGAAGTAGAACACCGCTCTTGGCTAAGACCCATTAACTCATCCATCACAGTTTTGCCACATAATGAAGAAACATCAGACCTCCATACTCCAGGGTAAAGAGTAAATAAGTAAAAAATCCTGACAAGTAAAAAAAAAAAAGAAACACAATGTGAGAAACATAGTTGATGAAACTTCTCTCAGTATAAGCAGCTGCACATGAAAGAATCTGTGCCAGTTCATTTATAAGGAAAAGCAAGGCAACGATACAAGAAATACTGTGATCTATTCCTATAATAACAAAAGATGAATCCTACGAAAATTTCCATATTTAAAAAAATCAAATCAAAATTGAGACACCAAAAGGTGCAGTTTAGGTTAGATATTACACTTAGTTACCATTAAAAACAAATATTTCTTACAATAGTCTACGTCAGTAGCATTTGTGATTTGTCATTGAAAACAAACATTAGCCAAATGTAAATAAAAAGACAAATAACATACCATTGATTATCAAATGTATGCCGACAGTCGATTTTGAGTTAAAGAGAGAGCTCCATTATAAAAAAATATGAAGTATACACTGATCTGAAGTACTTGAGAAAGAAACCTCAAGAGAAGGTACGGCAACAGGAAGGTGAGATTTCTGACTGTGATCCAAAATGAATCAGTTGATGAAGAGTATACTTGTGAGTGGTCATTGTACAAGTTCGTACAAGTTTTTTTAAATTCAAGGGCAATTAAGTTTTATTTGAACAGTGGATTCAAAGTATGTGACACTGGTGTACTGTTTGAGCAATTTCCTTACAAGTGGTCGTATGTTGAAATGGAGATGTATCTGTAAAATAATGGAACTGTTTTATAAAACAATAACAGAAATAAATAAATATTTAGATCTTTAATAATAACAATGTTTATTTTTTAATCCAGTTAAATTCGTAAAATACTCAACATGTTTTGGATATCTCAGTTAAGACTTTTTATTCTGTTTTTCTACAGTAATGAGCTAGATATTTCAAAATAATAAATGTAAGGTTAATAAAATGTAATAAATAAGCTGTAATTATAAAATAATATAAAAAAGGAAAACAATTAAAGATTCACCTTATAAGATGTCTTCCTCATAAAAAAAATAAGCAATTGTAGGTGAAATACCAGGTTACCTCATAAAGAATATCAGGGTTTAAATTTTAAAACAACGTTATGAATTTTAGAAGTTCAAATTGGCTTCTCTAACGGGAGATTTAGATCAAGAGAGTTGGCAGAAATCTAATAAATAGGTAAAATCAAATGTAAAAATTAATGTAAAGAATTATTTTTAAACACAACTCATCTTCGTACTTAAAACTATTTACGAAAAATTTTAGTTTATAAAAATTGTCTGGCTTAGTCTTTTGTAGTTAAATCACACACAACGAATATTAGTTTGTAGCAAACCTCTATTTCATATGGTAAACTCATGCTTCCTCGTAACACGATATAAAATAGTTATTATACATATAGAAAATCACATATTTAACAAGCTAACTGAAACATCTAACAAAACTTCTAAGATACCGACCTTAATCTCAATGTAATAATATCTTCTGGATATATTGTTCGAGTAGATTATTAGTTAACGTAAACGAAACATAAGTGACAAGTAATCAAAGTTCATTTATTTTAGAAACTACAAGAAAACTTTTCATTCATTTGAATTTAAACTACCTGGCCTGACATTTATATACTCCTTCCCCTATTGTGTTAACTTCAAGATATGTAATTAAAAACTGGTAAACTATCACATACATATAGGTTTACTGTTTATCATTACAGAGTATATTTTGAAAGTAAAACAAAGTGTACATCCATTATACATTAACTTTAACAAATGTTTTGTATCAGAACTAATTAATACATTCTTACACTTTACATAAGTTTAGAGAAAGCTAAATGTATATTTATAATATCTGATAATTAAACAGGAAAATATTTTCTAATTCTATGCTACAATTCCTTTTTTTTGATGTAGAAAACATACATGTATCGCTTCAATATTACACACAAAATTATATACATTGTTATTTCGCCACATTAAGAAACATCAATGGCGTCCATCTTAAGCTTTGGACAATTTTTCATGATGACGAGAAACTCTCTTGAACAATAAATCGATTCTTAAGTTGGCCTGTATGAGTAATAAAACTTTGTTTCATTTTAATTGAAGTTTTAATAGATATAGCAGCCGTATTTAGAATACATTACGATAATTTTTATCTTGGAGATAAAATTACTCTCAGAGTGTAATAACCTCTGGTATTTATAAACAACACAACTGAGATATGTATGGATTACGAATATTAAATTAGCTTTCATAGAAGGTAGTGTATATTATCCTTGCTATATTTAGTAATGTTTACTGTAGTAAGAGGAACAAGTCATATCTCACGTTTATTTTTAAGTTAAAGTTGTTTAAGTTTTTGTATTAAACGATAAAAGTTAACTCGTTAGTTTTGCTGTCACTGATGTCTTTTGACGTTATACTAATGTATGTGTTACCACTACTACGATACTAGTTTCTACAGGAAAGGTTAAGTAACACTCTTTTGACAACCGACTCTCAGTCTAAATAAAGGTTTCAGTCAAATACAAAGGTATTCGGTGTTTCATTTTGACGGACCTACAGAAAAAACTAATACAAAATCAAAATTTACAACGAATTTTTTTATGTTCGAACATATACTTTAGTATATTATAGCTTTAGGTACTTTATTTTCAGCAGAATGGAAAATCAAGTATGTAGGTTTCACATCTATATACCCATGGACTAAAAAATATTGTGAATATCCTGTTGGATATCCAACAATAACAACTACAATTGTTTTTCTTTTTTGAATAATTATTTCAGATTTATTAAATGTAAAATTATAGCTTCAGGAAATTTTGTTATTCCCTGTTTCCATTTAGATTTAATGGTAAACTGACATTTCCATCATGTAAATCACGTGTGAAATTCAGAACACAGCCTCAACGTGATCACATCGATGACCGAAGATCTTTCATCTGTATCTCGGTCACAGAAGAAGTAAAGAAAGTAGCTGAATGTGGATACTAAATAATAAGCACTTTTAAGATTTATCATTTCCTTATAAAATTGATCGATGTCTTTGACAAATATATTGATAAATCTATTAAAATAATGCTAGAATTTGTTGGTTGTTCCTCTCACTCGTAACATCTGAAACAAAGCAGTTTTATGTTGATCAATGGAACAAAAATGAAGGAATGCAACTGACCCTTGAAGATATTGTTTTTACTCGAGGAAAAAGGTCAGGTGAGAAGTTATGTTTTAAATTTTGGGAGTCATTGGGGTATGTCTGAGGACAAACTAATAGCTAACTATACAGCATAGTCAATGAAATATAATAAACAAACATACAATAATGCTGTTGATTTATTTTGTTATTCTGTTACGAAAAACTGGTAAGATAATAGACATTAAAAGTTGATATGTATCAGATAAACTTTTGTATATAAACACAGTAATTTTGTGTTTCTAAATACTTATTGTCATTTCATTAAACAAGAACTAAAAGAAACACGTTTCTGCAAAGGTTTTTTTGTTTCCGAACTTTGAAGCCGTAAAGTAAGTAAAAATTTAATTGCACTTGATTTAAGAACTGAAAAAAAGACAATTTTCGTCGCCGTCTTTTTAGCAAGCTGAAGACATTTTTTAATAATTAAATTCCCTATTCGAAAACCATGTAGATTTTTCTTTACATATATGCTGGTCAAGTACGGAATATTTTTTCTCTCTGGATCATAACTGTTGCTACCACTTAACTTAATATCTTTCATATTGATTTTTAGTTACACAATAATCTATATTTTAAGCTTTAAAGCATGCTAAATGGAAACATTAGTGTTCGTTGACCCACAAAATCTAACACTGCAATTGAATAAAATACAGCACTCTAACTGAATATTTGTTTATTTCAGTTAAAATGAAAAATACGTGAAGCAGGAGTGTGTAACATAAATTAATGAGTTTTGTTTTTGAAATATGAGGAATATAAATGAGTTTTAATAAACCTTGTTTTTTAATGTTTTTAATTACAAAAAAGATATTATATTAAATACATTTTTAAACACGTATTCTCTCTTAAGATATTATCAGTTTAAAAATCTAACCAGGACTGGTGTATAACGGACTACTCCATTAAAATAACAATTTAAGAAAGACAATTAAATCACCCTTATCTCCATAAAGACAATGTAACTTTACAATATATCAAATTTTCCACCATACTAAAAAAAAAAGGTTTTTCTTTTCTATTGAAACATTTCCATTGACCGTTATCTTATCCATTTTCGTACTCTAATACAACATTGATATATATATGTAAATTACTTTGATGTTATGATTTTGTTTTCCATATTTTCAATAATATTTGTTGGAACATTTCTTTCTTTACTATACAAGTATTTAATTTTTAATTTATGTATTAACTGCTCATAGTTGTTAAATTTACTCTAAATAAGATTTGATCAATAACCTTTTGTGAAATGTTGGAAGACGCGTAAAATATAGCAAATAATTAATCTAATTTGGTAATTATTATTTGTGTGGTACAAAATTAAACAAGCACAGATACATAACGAGCGTCAAAATAATGTGTCATAAAACAATTTTTGTACTTTTAGCACTGTTGTTCAAGAAAGTTTTTCTAATGCGTACCTACTATGAGAAATAACGGAGTGTTCCTCAACATGTGAAAATATCATATGAACATGTTCGCTACGCACTTTCCCTTAGTAACACAGCAGTAAACTTGATGGCTTATACTTCCCTAATTTGTTGTTCAAGTCATACAATGGACACATCTTAGTGGCAAATTTACACTTTAACAAATAACGACATATATAATATCACATAATGAGTTTCACAAATATATTATATGATCATATATTACCAAGACAGGCTGTCGTATATATTCTCCGTGAAACTGTTGGTGGCTGCAGGAAAAGGTAGAAATAGTTATGATGATACATATCAATATTCCATCATTCCAAGGCACTCAACTTACACTAGCTGATGCAAGTCTCTGTGTCAACTATTGAAGTAGTTGCAACCTTATATCAAGATGGTTTTATAAAGAAACACAATCAAACAAACATTGTTATTGGTATATAACCATAGTCTTACTTAAATCTTCAGTGAAAATCTATCATCTCCGATTGAAAATGACCACGTGGTTAGGTAGTTCCACTCGAAATCTGGAGGTCGCGGATTCGAATATCTTCAAATAACCCATACTCGCCCTTTCAGCATTGTAATGTAACGATCAATATCACTGTTCTTTGGTGAAAGAGTAGGTCGTGATAACTAGCTGTCTCTCCCTCTAGTTTTTCTCTGTTAAATTAGGGACGACTAGCGATATTGTCTTTCTGTAGCTATACACGAAATTCAAACCCCAAACAATAACGTGCAAGAAAAACACCTAACCGTGTTTTGAAAAATTCTGAAATACTCTTAAATGTATATTATTAACTAGATGAGAAATTGTGGGATACGGCAAAGGAAAATATAGGGTACGATAGCATGAAATTGTCTTAATCCTGCTACCTAGTTTACTCGCTAGTAAACAGCGTTCTTAACGGTTTTCATATCTACTTTTTTAATACGTTGGAAAGGGTAGATTATCTACAAGTCCCTTTAACATCGGTCTAGTGTTCTAGAGTCTTTGTAGGAACCATTACAGCATCATCACTTTAACATTATACACACCACGCTTTATAAGAAGTATGATAATGCTGTTTTAGCGTCAAAAAAACTTAGAAGTTTGATTATCTCTCAGTAGATGGAGATGATATCAAACTATTTGTAAAACTTTTCTTTCAAACACGAAGGAAGTAACAACGTTTTTAACATCCACATGAACTTTATGTTTAATGGATTCTTTGAAATTTTCAAGAATCATTTTTGCAAATTTTTCTCTTTGATAGAAATAGTATATTTAGCGTTGAACTAACTGATGTTTAACATGTTAATATATTTTAACATTAAGTACTTACATTTCCTGTTTTGTCTGCTGAGATGTTTCAGTATTCTTATCACTGGTGTTAATCTGTTGAATGTACACGTTGGATCAATGTCATTACTAGATTCAACCACAATTTTTCATACGAAAGACATGCATGTAACAATAATGGAGGATTGTTTTGGACAATAGTCAGTATTGGGTACGAAATTGTCACTTATTTGGTAGCACATAACATTGTGCATGCTATACGATTTATTGATGCGGTTCTACGGTTACGATATAGATATGTGTAATTCATCTGATATTTCTTGTAATGTATGATAACATGCACTTCCACTATTTCTGAATGGTCCTTAACTTCCTGAAAGAAATGGGTATCAACAGAAACTACTGATCAGTTAGCTCGCCATACTTTAATCTGATTAAACAAGTACAATATACTCAAGAAAGATGTTCAGTAGCATGTGATTCACCTGGAAACAGAACTGATATACTGGTGGCTCTAACGAAGAAGTGGAAAATGTTACCCTAGTAGATGTGATTTACTCTGGTGGCTCTAACGAAGAAGTGGAAAATGTTATCCTAGTAGATGTGATTTACTCTTTTTAAGTTTCATACTCGCTTTACTAAAAACGTTTTTAGATAATGTTTGAGGTACAAAGTATTCAGTTCACGAGCTTTCCTCCAAATACCTCACAGGAAAAAAGGCAAGCTTTAAAAGGTATGTACTTAACCACAAATGAATTCATACCTGGGTTCTGAGAAATAGCTTATGAACTCCATTTTTGCTTAGTCTCATGCTTTACCAGTTAATATCAAGCAGACATAACTGATTTCGTTGAGTAAGATGATGTTTGTCAAGGCAACATTTTCTTAGTCCAGGTATATTTAAGTTTCAATAAAAATTTCGAAACATCGTATTCAATACCAATTCAACAGGAAGACACCAATCATGTCTTCCTCTATTCTGACGATAAATATTTCTTGTCTCTCTTATCATTTCATAATTGTGATTTTAAACAAGCGATCCAGAGGGTATTGCTAAAACAAGATGGTCACATTCATTGGTAAAAGATAGTCCAAGAGTGGGCGGTGGGTGGTGATGACTAGCGAACTTCTTTTTAGCTATGCACTACTAAAGTAGAGACGGAATCTAGCGCAGATAGTCCTCATGTAGTTTTGCATAAAATTTAAAAGAAAGGAATAAATAAACGTGTAACATCTCTGTTACACACCTCAAGTAAACATTTCTTAGTTTTCCTAATAAGGCGTAAAACTATATTGTGTACTATGTACCACTTGCGGGAATGGTAATTGTTACGAAATAAATATGTGCCATTTTAACCTACATGTAATTATAGCATGCTTCACAAAAATTAGAAAAAAAACGGTGAATAAATTATATTGACAAATATTCAAGGTATACAAAACTCTCATGACTTTCAAAGAAAATAAGAAAATTATATCCTTTCATAGCAAAGAACAATAAAATGCATCGCGTTCATTTACTTTTGTTTTACCGTCACACCAAACTAGCTCTCTTTTTAAACTTTGGGGCGTTATAATGTAATGGTAAATTCCACTAGTATAAGACTAGCCCAAGAGTTGGCAGTGGGTGGTGATGACCTTTCCTATAGTCCTATACTGCTAACTTAGGGACGTTTATCGAGATAGATCTCGTGTAGCTTTGCACAAAATTTAAAAATAAATTTCAGTGTTAGAAACGAAAACTCCGCTAACTGCATTCCATTTATATCCGTGTTTTTATTCATTCTTAATTTACGTTGGTTTCTAAAGAAAGAGTTAGATGACAGGCTTATAGAATAGTTAAGTATCGGATCCTACTTATTTAGTACTTACACAAACATGTCGCTATTCTATATGATAATTCAATATGGCTTCAACGATAATGAAAATATAACACCTTCTATTGTACTTATATTAATGTACGCCATTTTGTATCCTGAGATAAACAGTATCACTTTGCAGCAAACAAGTCAAATAATATAAAAACTGGTTTAACGAACAAAATCAAGTAACAAGAATGAACATATTACATCATCATTTAAACTAAGTCTTCGAGTAAACTATGTCTTTCCTCATTGGTTAGGAAGTTCTGTGAAAATTACCTTTACAGTTGTATATTACTGAAAAACAAACCACTACATGAGACCTTACTTAGAAACCTAAACAGAACCTCACGAAACTTGAGAAAATACGAGTGCGTTTAATCATTCAATCAGTAGACAAATATTTGTAAAGTTTATTACAAACATGCAGGTGAGTACCTATGAAGATAAATAGGTTTATAGATAGGGACTAAACTGGTGTAGTTTAACATCAATACAACACCAGTAACAACAGTAATATATAACAATACGACTTTATTTTGTACTTGTGATTAAATCCAACGACATGGAAGCGTTTTATCAGAAATTAATGGTTCTCATAGATTTTTATTGGGCATATTCATTATATGTATAAAGCCTTAAGGTTTATGTTTATTTGTGAATAGTTTGTGTTTATTAGTGGGTGAACGTAAGCGTTATCAAATTGTCTGGATAGAGTTACTCAGTTTAGTATCTCCGGTACAAACAACTGATATCTAATATGTTGTATTTTGTTTGTTTATTTGGGAATAACAAAAGTTACTGAGATATAATCTTTACTAGCA
This sequence comes from Tachypleus tridentatus, assembly GCF_004210375.1. NCBI lineage: Eukaryota > Metazoa > Arthropoda > Merostomata > Xiphosura > Limulidae > Tachypleus > Tachypleus tridentatus. Next base: position 83,528,495 of record NC_134831.1, read on the forward strand.
GTACTACTATACTATAATCTCAAATCCGATATGACTACATTAATTTACTGAGTAATTCCAAATTCTTCATAATTGTCTAATTTGTTTTAAAATATTTTTTTTTATTTCTAAGCACAAAAAACAGCCAACTTTTGTAGTGTTCATGGTATAATTGCTACTGATGTATTGCAGGTATGCAGCCAGTTACTTCCCATGTTCATTACCGCTGAAGGTAACATATTCACAAGTATGACGACTTAAGAATTAAACAATTAAACATGTGTAATTTAATATTCAGGAAAATATGATATTGCTGTTAATACTGAGTCCAGTACTTTGTAAGTGAGATACATGTATAACTCTTGTGTCTATTCATCACTTTCATATTACATTTACTTTTATAAATTCACGTAGTAAGTTCTGTCTGTTGTATACTGACAAAAAGAATTCATTTAAAACCCACATAGCTAGCAGGTTTATCTTAAAAATTCTTTTTTTAAGATATATGTTTCAAGTCTAAAATCATAAACATAAAATTTTGTGGAAACAGCTAAAGAAAGTTTAGCTGTAATACGTCTCGGAGAACAATACTGATTACAATATTTTAAATATTTTTCACAGGTTATATTAAAAATAAAATGTTTTCTGTTAAAACGTTTTTATTAACCTCATTCTTCAAATTGCCAAACTTAGTGCTCTAATACAAAATCGAACATTTAAAACGTTGACGAATAAATGTCTCAATCACCCTACACTAACATCTCTTACCAAATAAGATCATTGAAATGGAAAAATTGACTTGTTTTCCGATTGGCCCAGCGACTTAAGAGTTGACACATAACGGATATACAAACACACAGATACACAGAATTTTGTGGTTTATGAATATTACATATATGTATATAGACAGATGAAATACAAGTAACAAAATATTAGGCTTATCTATCAACATTTTATTACATTTTCTAACGTAGAGTACATTAAATTTTTTTCGAAATATTGATATAACTTCTAACAATAGTTATAAATGTTTTAATGAATACATTAAGTCACGTTTTCAGTTCGATAAAACTTTGATAATCTGTAACAAAAAATAAAATATTTAAGGTTTCTTCACTTGTCTTTCAATTGGTCCATTTTATTTTCATTGTTTTAAGGAAAACCAAAGATATATTAATTACACCTTTAATAACTTCTAACAAAATATAATATACTGATCATCCACTTTCAACATCCAGTGTTACCATTAAGTGATAGCAGCTGATTATGAGTAAAACAAAAAAAAATCCTTTTGATTGAATATAACATAGTGTAATATATATATTTAAATTAGTATCGATGTGCGTGTTATCTGGTTTACATATATTTATATATATATATACATATATTATAACCATAATTTTTAAGCCATAAACAAAACGCATTAAAATGAAACAAAATACCTGTATATAATTTTTTTTAAATAATTCTATGGTACAAGGTATAACGTGGGATTATAAAATATGTCCTAGGTTTTGTAGGTGACTGCCGAAAAGGACCCATATTGCTGTGGGGATACATCGTCTATCAGTCTTAACCTCCAATTCGCTAGTCTCACATGAGAAGATTAGAAATTAGGAGAGCGAAATGTAGGTGCTCAAGCCCACAACGTCCCACATCTGTATCACCCTTCACTGCCTGTAGACTTGTACGAAGGTGACTGCTCCCCGAAGTTAAAATATGAACATCAAAAAGACGAAAATTAAGTAAATAAATAAAATAAAAAATAAGGAAAATAAGGTACTTACATCTGGTGGTAAGTAAGATAAAACTTACCTTTTGAAGATAGCATTTTTTCCCACTTAAGAATTTATTATACATGATAGCAGTACAAAAATGTATAAAGTATAATGTAAAAAGTATACACAAAAATGTATAACAATGATATGGAACGATACAGAAAAAAAACAAACAGTAAATAATTATAGAATATATATAACTATGTAAATGAACATGAGAAATACAAAAGTAGAAATTGAAAAACGAATATATATATATATATATATATGTACACCAAATATTGAATTTTGAAAAAAATGAATCGGTACATGAAAATACACTAATGTTACACATCGTCTGTCAGTTTCAGCTCCATAAAGTACATGCCATCCATCACGTGGAATGTAAACTTCGCTGCTGTCTGTTAGTTCCACTCCACGTATTTAGGTCTTCGTATATGTAATCACACAACAAGTTCAGATCTGCTAATAATTTTCTTAAATATCTAAAAAAGAAAACAATTAAGATTTTAAACGTCTTGTCAGTTTATCTAACGCATGTCCTAAGAGCACTATAGCACTTGAATAGGATAAAAAATGCTTCTAAGTTACTTGTGTACATAGTGAACCGATCCTGTATTAAGTTGATTGCAACATTTTTTATGTTATCCATACTAACACGATTGCCACTGCTATATGTGTTAACGTTCTTTAAAAAAACAATTGATATAATCTACCGGAACTTCACATATAAGATGTTACCAGTATTACATTCCTAACGAGTAAATTCGTAATTTTACTGATGTGTGACACGTGTCATAATGCACGTAATTATAATGAAAGGAATTTAAGGGTTTTTCTTACTTTCTGCGTGTAACAAAATGTTTATCAAGAGCAGGAATCATTCATCAAGACATCTCTGACTACATTTATAGCTTAACCATAACCCACAAAGTCAGTTCTAATTGCAATAATAACCCAATTATTACCCACAAAGACTGTTCTTACTACAGTAATAACCTATTAATTATCTACCGAGACGGCTCTGAATGCACTGATAAATCCGATTTGTTCTGAGAGATATTTTTTTCTTGCCGATGTTATGTATTTGTTTTAACATTCAGGTTCAACACACACCTGTCTTGTCTGTCCAAGTCTCACAGAGACGAGAAAGAAAAAGTAATGGGCATAGCTAATATTATGTTTACAATAACAAGTTAAAATATCAGGGATTAGGCTTAGAAATTTCTCCTAGGGACTCAGTAATAAACTGCATGACCAATAACGCCAAATTTTTCTGTTTGATCCTTGTGCTGAACACAGCGCATTGTGTACCTTTACACTTAAAAATGAACAAACAAACGTTATATACAGACTATCCGGCGTCAATAATAATTTGTAAACTTTAAGTATGTTTTTGGAACAGATGGTTTGCTCACATGTACAAAACAAAAATAAGTAAAGAATAAAAATAGTTGAATGGTGTCAGAGACACAGAATATCCTTCTATTCCTATCTCAGGTTTCTCAACTTTAACTCACCTTTGTTCTATCAATGATATTTATGTTTCATTTTGTTGTTAATTATTGATTTTGCTATCCATGCACTTTATGTAGACAGAACGTAGGCTAGTTTAAACTGTTGCTTTATGATATCATTTGTAAGGACAATTCATAGTTCAATATTTGAGAACCAGAAATGAATCGATAAACCTTTTTAAAAAAAATGTATAAAATAAGAATGTTTATTAAAAGAAAAAATGTTACACTTATTCAGTTGCTGTGACACAATTCAAAAGAAGCCTATAACTGAATCCAAGCTTAGTTTCTAAACGACTTTAATATTTAAATGACCCTAAGCGACACAGCGGAACGTCTAGGGTCTTCAAATGCTAGAAACCGGCTTTCAATACCCGTGGTAGACAGAGTACAGGGTGGATATTTTGTAGCTTGGTACTTAATTAGAAACAAACAAATTATGAAAATTGTGTATTTCTTTTTACTTAGAAATTATTTTTCAGTGATTTCCTTCTTTAAGTTTTCTGTTTCCATTAACACATTTGTCAAATCTTATTCATGAAGAAAATTATCTTGTATTTTTATTGTTACGGAATAACTCGAAACTGGACAGCCTCATTGTCTTAGCGCTATCAGTTAAAGAAATTGATTTAACCTTGTAACATACTCCATAACACAAGAACAGTCACAAATATGAACTTAGTATCGTGAAGGTAATTTGTCCTCTTTGTAATCTGACATTTTCTTGCAAGAATGTTGTCTTTCAGAAAGAGGTCAGGGTATTTCGGACTTAAATCTGATTTCTTATGCGTTTTTTACTTTTCCTTTTAATCTGATTTTCGTATCTCTTGTCGCTAAATATAGATTTCATTATTCAAGTCTTTAATATTTTTTAAAACAAGTATATTTCATTTGTTCATTTCTTTTAAACAAAAACAAGGAAGGTCTGTTTATTAGATCACTTCTCCGACTAAGACACTGTTTAATAGGTATGAGCATCAGTGAAAATTTGTTATGTTAAAAAGTTTTATCTTATCTAAAAACTAACGATAGAGAACATTATCACCTTATACACCCACTTTCTTTACAAGGACGTTTATAAACACTATGAAGAACAAACACTGCACGAGATTTAAAAATAGGGTATTCTTTGTTAGAAATACGTTATTTACTAGATACGAAAGGAAGTGAAATAAATAACTTTTGAAAAACAAAACAGTTCAAAACCTAATATATTGTGTACAATAAAATCAAGTTGGCTGAATTTCACTATTTTATTAACTGGTAAACATCGCTTATCGTAGTTTCTTCTATCTTATTATTTAAGGGGTTATCGTTTTCAGGACGATGGGAATCTGAGGTACCAACTGAATAAAATACAAAAGCCTGAAATAAAAATATTTGGTACTCTTAAGTTTAGTTTTATTTACTCTCGAAACGAGACAATATAGTAAACCGTGGGTCAAACATTCGCATTTAATACAACAGACAGTCAAATTTGATTTTTCTCTTTTTTTCTATGTGGATAACAAATAGGACAGACAACCTCATAACACACATTTAAGGTTTCATCACTTGTCTTCCTACATGTGATCTTTATTTTCTTTATTCTAAACAGTAACAAAGAGGATATATTTATCAGACAACTTTTCCAACTGTCCACCATTTTTCCATGTCTTTTTTTAATCATCAATGATCATACTTTTTCTACATCTGACTTCACGATTGAACCGATAACAGTTGATGATGAACCAGCTGTGAGAAGATTCTTACGACTGAATTTAGCAGAAAGAGAAAAAAAAATCTCCATATCACAATATCGTCAAATCTATAGAAATATGAAAGTTTGAATTATAACACTGATAACTATTCTTCTGCTCAACATGTTTACTTCTGACATTACATATTCTCTATTGTTTGGTATTTCGTTTGGAGTAATACTAGCTCAAAAATCTTCATATTCGATCGTAGAAATAGTTCACACGTGTATTTATAACGACTTAAGTAAAGATGTGATGACAACGTTATCTGGTCCTTCTAAAACAATATGTCATGAATGAGAATGCCAGCCAGAACAAGGTTACTTTATTTTAAGAAATTTATCAATGTATGTCTTAAATAAATCGAAAGAATATGATAAATCTCAAGTCTTAGGTTACTCTTTCACGAAGAGTGGGATTCACCGTTACGTTATAAGGTTCTACGGGTACTTGAACCAGCAACTCTTATATTACGAGTAAAGCGTCGTAATCTCATCGCCAATTCACGTCTTGTTCTTCTTAGACAGTAAATAACAAACTATAAAAGTTAGAGTTTTACTGTTAACTAAAAAAATGTGTAGGTAGATTTTTACAAATAAAAAACTGTATATGTAGGCTAATTAATGTTCACTCATGGTTCAGCGGTTAATCTTTGGTTTAAACTCTTAAAATAATGGGATTATATTAAAACAAATAGTTCAATGCGGTTTTATTATAAAGAAACACGCACTAAAAATAAATAAAGTTAGTTGCTTTACTTCTGCTAATAAATAACAAACTAATATGGTATATTTTTACCAACAAATAATAAACTGTATAGACACATTTCAAGTGCTTATATACTTGAAATTTCTATTCAAGATTACTGCCAAGTTATCTGATTTCCATTAATTTATAACTACCAAAATATGTAGAGATACACTAATTTATAAAACACAACAAAGAACTGTGATAGTTTGCCCTGTTAGCAGTTCGCTAAAACACATATATTTATCTATTTTTAATTATCCAAATATATTTTTATTCAAGAATGTCTGTGAATGAATATTGTCTTTAATGTACACCATAATCTACATTTAGAACGTTAAAATATTCTAAAGATAAACATTAGTGACAGTCAATCCATTTTTATGAAAAAGTCAAACCGTTATAAAGAATGCGTTACCATCTGTCTTTTAAAAATACAACTAAATGCAATACAGTTTAAAATATAAGTAAAGCAAGGGTGTATTCTATACATGAATATAAATGAAGTTTAAATAAACCGTGTTTTTAATGTTTTTAAGAAACTAATTCATATTAAATTAAATATATTTTCTATACAGTGTAAGCCTCTTTACTTCAAATCATATTACATCCTATTATACGTTGTCTCGTACTTTTTAACATGTAAAAATTAAAGTTAAAACACTTCACTCTTGTATTCAGCACGTGGTCGGAGGGTTATAAACGAAAATTTCGTTTAAAATGTGTGCCGGGTAAATAAACATAGAACTTATTAGAGATGTCGCCTCTGTTGTTTTCTTGCACGTGCCTACACTGCGAACTTTCGATATTTAATACATTTTGTCAGATAATCCGATTTTCGGTTGTATATTTTTTTAGTTTAAGAAATAAAAAGGTAATTTCTCAAAATATCACTTCGAAATGACATATTAGTTTTTATGATGTTGTTACATTATTTTGAATAACACAAGTAACAAAGTACGAAACTTTTATCAATTTAAACGTCTGTAATAGTTCACTAGTTGACAAGTATACATATATTTATATTTATCTTTAATAAATTCAAAAGATATGATTTAATGGCAATACCCACATAGTTTGAAATAAGAAACAAAGTAAATATATATTTAATTTATTTTTAAGTTGCACATTAAAAATAATTACAAATACCAAATTTTCATATATGTTTTAAAAAGTCATTTCACGATGGTATTTAGGTATAACTTTCTTATTTATAGATGGAGCACAAACTTGCGAGTGTGGTTTCTGAAAATTCAAATATTTCTTTTCATTTCTATTATTTCTAATAATAGATGACACAAGCATATAATAAATAACCAATCTACTAATGCTGTCAAAATTTCTAAACACATGAAATATATTCACTCTGAGAAATTTGATTCCTATAGACAGCTAGAAATGCTCCCATTGAAAGTAAATCACTGGGTTTGAACTTCATATCTTTATATAACAGGTAATAAACACACACCTTATCGTACGATATATCATTTGGAGAAAAAGTGAGAACAAACTTGATCTAAATACTTTGACACCACAACTTGAATTTAGTTTTGATTATTCTTAACGACAGATCTATAATGTTGTTTTCTCAGAATAGGGCTAAAGTATTATTTTCTCAAAACAAAAATGCATTGTTATATTTTGAGGAAAATATTGGATTTTGGTTTTTTTCAGTACAGCAGGGGCCCGGCATTGCCAAGCGTGTTAAGGAGTGCGACTCGTAGTCTGAGAATCGCGAGTTTGCATCCCCAAACATGCTTGCCCTTTCAGCCGTGGGGGCGTTATAATGTGACGGTCAATCCCACTATTCGTTAGTAAAAGAGTAGCCCAAGTGTTGGCGGTGGGTGGTGATGACTAGCTACCTTCCCTCTAGTATTACACTATTAAATTAGGGACGGCTAGCACAGATAGCTCTCGAGTACCTTTGTGCGAAATTAAAACAAACTAACAAACAAACAAACAAACAGTACAGTAGTAATGGCGTTGTTCTAACGTAGGACATTTTTATTAAACTCAAAATGAATTATCATGGTAAATATTATTTAAATAAATAAGTGTAATTAGGTTTTACACTATAACGTATCTGTCATGAAACTGTTTGAACTATTTCTATAACAATACATATGAAACACTGGAATAATCCCATACTTCACATAAAACGTTCCCTGGCAGGCCTTAGAAAGGCCAATCTTTCACACCAATCACAACACGTCACTTCATTGGAATCAAGAAACATACTGATATAAAACTGTTCCATGTGCATCAGTATCAACACATGCTATAAACACTACCAGTTCTTGACCAGATGTAGAAATATCGCTACAGTTTTTTAGAGGAAACAAAAACTGAAACTAATACTACATTTGTTACCTCACATTATACAAACAACAATCAATATTCTGATGGACTATTTCAGTAATTCTATTGTTCTGAGTGGAATGTCTGAAGTCCTAATTTCGTGAGTGTCTTAACACTTTCCTTCCATAAGGATGTCTTTCTCCTGCGATATTTATATGAGTGGCACTTTATATTTAAAGACACTAGCAACTCACAAACCCTGTCTTCTTGTCGACCAATATTAGTTCCCAATGTAGATTACACAATTGTTGCCAAAATTTCTAGTATGCACATGGTATGCACATAGCACATACAGTAATCAGAGGGGAAGATGGAAAGCGTAGATTATCCTCATGTCCATTTAACATCGGTCTAGTGTTAAAGGGTCCTTGTACGATTTTGCAGAAACTATTACAGGATCACCACTGTAACCACAACACTCACCATGCTTTATAACAAGCATGATAACATTATATAGCACAAATTTTGTTTTTGGATAGTATGTGTTAGTTCTTAATTGCTTATGTTTTAAAAGTACCTGAAAATATCCATTTTCCCTTCAAACTTTGCTTTTGTGATCTGGATAATGAAATTTAGAAATTAACTTATTTTCTATGTAAAAACGGGCAAATTTGCACATTTTGATTTTCACAAGGTCTGTTTAAAACAGCATATGAATCAAGATTTACATGTATTTATAGTACAGTTATACAAAAATGAAGAAAAATGTTTAGCAGTGAGTAATTTTTTCCAGATTTGCGACAGTAATATAAATCACTTTCACGTATCAGCCCTAAATATAGTCTCCCATCATGTTTTCGTTATACGTTCCCAGTTCACAAACGCTAAGTTTGAAGAGAAAAATAGGCCTTTTCCATTTCTTTAATGCAAGTAAATGTAGAAAATTATGTTTCGTAGTGTAATAGTAGTTTCATGAATAAAATATATTTAAACGTTTGCTTATCTCTCAATGCATGGAAATGATATGTAACTATTTATAAAACATTTTCTTTTCACTATCAACGTGAACTTTATGTCAAGTGGATTCTTTGATGTTGGGAACAATCATTGTTGCAAATTTTCCTCATAATTCCCAATAAGATATTCAGTATTTAACAAACTGAAATTTAAGATATTGATGTATTGTAATCACTTCCACCATTTGTTTATGATCAGTATCAGTGCTGTTATTTCAACATTCTTACATTACTTAAATGATAAAATATTACCTGCAAAAGAAAGACCTAGAGTAGCAGTTTCGGTTATTATTCAGTGAAATCCTCAGACGGTTTTGAGTTTAATCTAATGTGGTGTGAGATTAGTAGGTTGTTATAAAATACATACACCATTTGAAAGTTGTTGGCAAACTATTTGATGCTAACGAAGAAAAATTATAACAAAAGAATTACATTCATAAAGGAGTATGTTCTTTAAAACATTTATTATATTTGTCAAACATCCACAGTACATAGTTATGTTCATTAAAATTAAGATTATTTTTACTTTGTTTATCATTATCTTGAAGCCAAATTAGACGTCACTCCGATTTTCCACAGTACTATGAAAGTGAGTGTTGAATTCAAATAAAACCGGCGTCATTTCTCCAGTGTTAAAAACATATTCTATAAATGATTGAATTTTACGAATAATTTCTCATATCTCTAACACATTACTCCAGTGTTTACACAACAAGGTTCCTCAGCTATTTCAGGATTCATGAACGTTTTAGGTGATATTCTGATAAAATCCATTACAGCGAAACCATAAGTGTTTGTACGCATCTATCACATTAAGTATATTATAACTTAAAGCCTCCTGATGAGAAATGTAAACGTGAGGGTTTTAGGTGTTTTGTGTTGTTTGCTTTATATTAAATGTACTGCTTGAGTTGTTTTTAATATTAAAGTGAAAAACAAATTGAGAATTAATAAAAGTAATACGAATTACAAAGGTGAAGTCCTGGAAGAGTGTTGTTGTAATAAAATTAATATAATATAAAATAAAAATGTAATAATGAACAGTTTATAATAAAGGTGGAATAAAAACACATTTTATATCAGTGTTTTTTATAATATATGATCAAGTAAGGGAGATATTGGAACATATTTATATTTATGAGGGGGGATTGCTAGGTGTTAATGTTTGGTAATGAGTGCATTAATCCATATTCAGAAACTGACAACCGTTTACTAAAATACCAAGTCACTGGGCTCGGCATGGCCAGGTGTTTTGAGGCGGTCGATTCGTAATCTGAGGGTTGCGGTTTCGAATCCCTTGCTTGTATCAAAGTTGATAGATAGATAGATACAAAGCTGCAGCTTTATATGAATAAATAATTTTTTGTAACGGCCTTAGTGAGTGTGTTTATTTGTTTTTATGAGGGGTTAATTTATTTGAATGGTAGTATCCAATGTAATATATTATATCTTGGCAAAATATTACTTTCTATTTCCGAAACACTTGAGATAAATAAGACAACGGAAAAACCAACCTTCCACTAACTAGTCATTTCAGTTCAGGTACTTAGTGTATAAGTTCTGTGTGACTACTGGCTCTGAAAATAGATAGACGAAGAGTTTTTGTTTTGAGTTTAGCACAAACCTACCAGAAGACTATCTGTACAAGTTGTCTATTTTTCTTATTTTATTAGGGAAAGGTAGTTAGTGAATACAAGTATTAGCTAGTTTTTGGATTACTTTTAACTTATAATGGTATTGGCCGTCACATTATAATGCCCCTACAGACTAAAGGACAAGTATTTAAATATACTGTCCTGTTTATTTTTATAAATTTAATAATTCATGCATATCAATTCATAGAATATTTACACAACTTCAATAATCACGCTAGTATATAACATAATCATTCAAAATAGCCTTATCATCATAATATTACATAGCACGTGAAAGTGCATTAACACAGATGAAGATTCTACACAATCAACAAAATATGACTTAGGGGCTCTTTGAAAGCTATGATAGGTTTGAAAAAAGCAACAGAAATTTTCTGATTAGGTTTTACAAAACTGAGAAACATCTTGACTAATTTTTGGCCAAAATGGATATCTCAAAATTTTGTCTCATGTCTTCATAACACCGAAATGACCTCCAATGGGAATTTCATGCTAATCATTCAATATTTCAGAATGTGATCCATTGGTAAAATCGATTTAATAAACTACAGCCTTGTCCTCAAAAGGTGGCAAATCTGGTGGTCTTTATTTTCTCAAGAGCACACCATTCATGAAGAAAAAAAAACATCTGGAACTTTCTGCAGTTCATCTTTCCGGATTACATATTTCAGTAGTGAAGATATCCGTGGCTCTTTTTCTTGTTCACAGAACAGTTTACTTTTATCAAACGGAACTTCAAGCTGACCCATCACGTTCGTGATTGTCACTCACCAACGAAGTGTCAGTAGAACAAATATTCACAATATCCCCGTTGGACCCAAAACGTTTCTGTGACAAATCTATTACAGGTAAGCGAGATTTTAAAAATATCATCTTGTACAACAACACTAACCTTTACATATATTTATAACGTTGATATATATCATACAGAATCTTCTACACTTTTAGTGAACAGGCTGAACTTTTTCAATAAACATTAACAGTACAAGTTACACGTATTTCTAAATAAGTATTCAACTGAAAGAAGCACAAATATTAAAGTAGATATATAAGTAGTTCTAATTAAGTTTTTGCACCGTAATATCTTTGTCGTATAGAGGTATTAACTGCTCCAATAAAAATATATATTTAACGCTGATATAATCCCATACATCCCACAACGCAAGGTCTGACATATCCTAAAAAATGTGACTAAACTTGAGGTGTCACTTCATTGGGATCAAGATACCTTGAATACATTATTAAAACAATTCCACGTACTGTATCACCAATATATTTTACCAATATTATCAGTTCTTGTCCTTATATGAAAACATCTGAAAAGAGTCGGAGAGAAAAAAAAAGGTTGAAGTTCTTATACCTTCTTTGTATTTGAGCAATTTCCTTACAAGTGGTCGTATTTTGAAATGGAGACGTATCTACACAATAATGAAACTGCTTTATAAAACAATAACTAAAATAATTAAATATTTCGAACTCAAATAATTTTAACAATGTTTATTTTTTAATTCAGTGAACTTCGTAAAATACTCAACACGTTTTGGAATCTCAGTTAAGGCTTTTTGTTCTGATTCTCTACAGTAATAAGCTGGATATTTCAAAATAATAAATGTAAGTTAAATAAAATGGTCAAGTTGTAATTATTAAATCATAAAAAAGAAAAATGTATTTTGTAATTTTTCAAAAAATGTAGTAATAACATTTTAACATTGTAATTCACAAAGGTTAAAGCACCAAGAAAATATAAAAATACTGTTTGTTTTGACAGACAAAACTTATTATTTTGGAGGAACAGATTAAAACAGAAGCGTCAATGTCAAGAACGATTTATATCAACAAAAGAAAAGATAAAAAATTCCCAATAGTATTGAGTTCAGATCTCACTTTATTATTAAACAAATTATTGCTGTTTCAAAATATCCCCCACTGAGACAGCGGTAAGTCTAGAGGTTTAGAACGCTAAGACCAGGACTTTATTTCCTTGTGTGGACATGGCAGATAACCCGATGAGAATTTCCTATACGGAAACATAGACACTACTTCAAAATATTATATTTAATTTAGAAGTTCAAACTGGTTTCTCTGACGGGAGATTTAGAGCATTAGTAGATCAAGATAATCGGTAGAAATCGGATAAAAAGATTAAATGAAATGTAAAAATTATTGTAAAGAATTATTTTGAAATACTAATTATCTTCGGATTTGAAACACTAAATTCAGGGATTTGATTCCCTCAAGTGAACACAGTAAAGAGCATTATATGGCTTTATGTTCAATGTCATTATTATTGAAAGAAAACCACTAAATAAGAATAAACTTCAATGTTATGTTTCATCAGTAACGCTTCAGTTAAACTTTAACACTAATCTACTCTGAGGTAGTCGTCTCGTGATTACTGACGCTTTAGTCTTGTAGATAAGGCTAACCTTGGGCTTGTCTAATACCTGATGTATATACTTGTTTTATCACATTGTTAATCATCTAGAAAAACCACCACATTACCGAACATTTGTTGAGAATCATAATTGGGAAACAACCTTTATTTATAAGTGAAGTAATTTGTTTCCGACAATTTCAAATAATTATTCTTCCTCACGTGCATTTGGCAATTGTTACTGTAACAAGAATTAGCTGACATTTACACTTCATCAAATGATAAAACCATCAGTTACAAACCAGAGTCTTGTGATTTTCTTATAAGAAACTCGCTCTTCATCCTAGACTAAATATTTGTCTTTAGTATATATAAGTAAAATCTCAGACTGACGTACAACACATAAAAAAAAACATTTGTTAATAAAAATGTTAAATGCACTTTGATTCTATTTACGAAAATTTCTTAGTTTCGCTTAGTCATTTATAGTTAAATTACACACCATGTATATTATTTTCTAACAAACCTCTAATTCACATATTAAACTCATGTTTCCTCGTAACACGATGTAAAATAGTTATTATATATTGAGAAAATTACGTGTTTAACAAGTTAACTGAAACATCTAAGAAAACTTCTCAGATTATAAGATACTGACAGACCTCTCAAAGTAATAATATCTGCTGTTTATATTGTTCGAGCGTATTATTAGTTATCGTAAATGAAACATAAGGGAAAAGTAACGAAAGCTGATTTCTTTTAGAAACTACAAAAATCTTTTCATACCTTTGAAACTATACGATCTGGTTTTCCTTGTGCTGACCTTTACATAACGCTTCTATACGGTTTAAAACTATTGTGTTATCTTCAAGATATGTAATTAAAAACTTGTATACTATCACATATATATAGGTTTACTATCTATCATTTCAAAATATACTTTGCTACTAAAACAAAAACATTAAAACTAAAACATTAACTTTAACAAATGTTTTGTATCAGAACTTTAGAGCAAGCTAAATGTATATTTACAATATCTGGTAATTTAATGGGAAATTATTTTTTTTAATTTCAGGCTACACTTTCTGTTTTTAATGTAGAGCACATAAATTTCTCGTTTCAATATGACACACAAAATTATATACACAGTCATTTGGTCATATTAAGAAACATCATTGTTATCTATCATAAACTTTGGACAATTTTTTATGATGACGAGGAACCCACTAGAAGTACAAATGTATTCTAAATACAGCTAATGTGGGTATTAAAACTTTAAGCTTGTTTCATTTTAATTAAAGCGTTAATACTCATGTGAGTCGCATTTAGAATACATTTCGACAATTTTTATATAAGGGACAAATTCTTCTGAGAGTATAATAACCTCTGGTATTTATAAATAACACAACTGAAATGTGTATGGATTACCAATATTAATTTAGTTTTCGTTCAAGTTAATGTATAATCCTAGTTATACTTCTGTTTACGATATTTAGTAAAGTTTACTGCAGTAAGAGATGTATGTCATACCACACGGTTCTTTTTATGTTACAGCTGTCTAATTTTTTGTATTAAACGATAAAAGTTGACTAGCAAAGAAGAGAGATACTTTCACATTAAATTTGTTATCATTGATGTCTTTTCACGCTACACTAGTGTATGTGTTACCACAAAGATACTAATTTATACAGGTGAAAAGTTAAGTAACATTCTTTTGACAACCGATTCTCAGTCTAAGTAAAGGTAGCAGACAAATACAAAGGAAATCGGAACCTACAACAAACTTATACTAAATCAAAATATACGACGAATGTTTTGAGTTCTAACATATACTTCAGTGTATCGCCAATAGACGACCTAATATTCAGTTCTCGAGTTCGTGAGTCGGCTATAAATGTGTTAAAATATCAGTTATAATATTATATTAGTTATTAATGTTACAAACTTTATTTAAATATGACAATTACAGATGTCTGAAATTGTATTATTGTATCAGTTAAAACACTTTATCAGCTATTAATGTAAAAAAATAAAAACTAATGTACCTTTACACATGACATTTAGATATCTGTTAAAACAGTGTTCCAGTTATTAGTGTATTTGTGGTTATTTATTCCCAGCCGGATCGAAATGAAGCATGTAGGTTTTACATCTAGATACCCATAAACTAACAAATATTGTGAATATCTAGTTGGATATACAACAATAACTACTACAATATTTTACTTCTTCAAATAATTATTTTGATTTATTAAATGTAAAATTATAGCTCCTGGAAATTTTATCATCCAGTGTAACGATGTAGGGTTAATGGTAAACTTACATTTTCATCATGTAAGTCATGTGTGAAATACATAACACTGCCATCATGTGATCATAGCGATGACCAGTGATCTTTCATCTGTACCTAGGTAACAGAAGAAGTAAAGAAAGCAGTTGAATTGGATACTAGCTAACAAGCAATTTTGAGATTCATCATATCCTTGTAAAATCTATCGATGTTTTTAAGAAATACATTGATCAATTTCTGAAAATAAAGCAAGAATGTTCTGGCAGTCCCTCTCAGTCATAATATCTGAAACAAAGCAGTTTTATGTTGACCAATATATCAAGAATGAAGGAACGCAACTGACCCTTAAAGATATTTTTCTTACTTGAGAAAAAAGGTCAGAGTAGAAGTTATGTCTTAATTCTTTTGAGGGTCATTGGGGAATGTCTGAGGACAAACCAAGAGTTATCTATTTAACGTCATTAATCAAGTATAATAAAAAAACACACAACAAAGCTGTTGATAATCAATGATTTATTTTTATTTCCTATCACGAAAAACTAGTAGGATAATAGACATCAAAAGTTGTTACGAATTAAATAAACTTTCATATATAAACACAGTAATTTTTGGTTTATAAACATTTATTTTCATTTCATTGAACAACAACTTAAAAAAATCACGTTTCTGCAAATATTATTTGTTGTAAAACTTTGAAGCCGTTAATTTAATTATACATTAAAATTGAGGACTTGAAATACTGCAACTATTTTTAAATTAGACAAGGCATGTAAAAACCATGACACATGTGTTGGATACTGTATAAAGATATGAACTTTGATTACATTTACAAATTAATTAAATTTAACATCGACACTATGCTATTATTAAACCATGCTATAAAATAGTAATGTTCAGGCAATTCTCAATACAATAAATTTGATGTAACTCAACACTGTTTACAACGTACCATCAGCCGATTTTAACAAAATAATTCTTAACCACTCCCTGGACATCATTTATGAAAACATTTTAAAATGTTATTATTTGACTTAAAATTAAATCATTAAAAAATTATTATTTTATGTAATATTTGAAATAAAACATTTTATTTTTCTATGTAATATGTGTGATTATACTCTTTCCTTATATTTGTTAAATTCAAGTAATTATTGGACCTTATATATGTTTAAGCAACAGTTACAAAGACTGAGGTTTGATGTATCAGTGTATTTAAAAGCTTTAATCTTTACTATTTATTTTCTATTTGTCATAGTTATTGTTCGTCACTTTCTACATAGTTAATAACTGTAACACCAGAACTAAGTTATTGTGAGGATTTTTGAATAGACAACTATCACATATAATTAAATCATATTACTCAGTTCATTGTTGTCCAATAATGGTGGAGAAACTGATCAAGTGTGGAAATGTTCCAACGACATTTTTTTACTAGCTCAACTTAGATAAATTTCTTATAAGAAAATAAAATCTTTAATAATTAAAGAAGTTGAAATTGACTTCTCTGACGTGAGCTTTAAATCATTAGCAGATCAAAAGAGATGTTGAAAGTTAAATTAGGAAATTGAACAAAATGTCAATTGAAATGCAAAAATTTATATAAAGTTGGTTTTCAAATACAAATTAAAAACAAGGAAATAATTATGATAGAGGTAGGGCCTGTGACGGACGATCAGGAAAGTTCGCATCTAATGTGTCAGATTGTTTCGTTATCAAAGTTTAATTTTTGAGATATAAAGAATATTCTTCAACCTGAGATAGAGATAGTGAATACAATGTGCGTTTTAAATGGTACAACAAATGATATCTTTATAAAATAAGTTTCATTTTTCATTGATATTGAAAATATGAAGCTAATACAGCATAATTTGTAGAGAGGGATATATGAGATTCTAGACTTAATTATTGTCACTAAACCTTCATGTGTGCTTTAACCAAACATCCACAACTACAATATTAATTCTTCAAAAGGAAAAGTAAGTGAAAAAATTAGGACACTAACTTTACTTTATCACATCAAGTTTATTACTTTAAAGCCACAAGTTTCATGTTAATACTTTTATATAATATAAATAGGTTCTGCTTTACTTTGAAGTCGTTTAAGTATTTTGTTGTAGCTGTTGGTGTAAGAAATATTTCTTCCACGTATCACGTACAAATTTAGTCAATGTACACTTTAGCAACTCACTTTCAATATCCAAGTTTGTGATGACGTTTCTGTATTTCACTAGCATTTCTGCCGCCCCACAGCGGCTCAGCGGTGTGTCTGCGGACTTACAATGCTAAAAACCAGATTTCGATACCCGTGGTGGGCAGAAAACAAACAAAAACAAAGCATTTCTGTCAATAATTAACACGAATTTTTAT
This sequence comes from Tachypleus tridentatus, assembly GCF_004210375.1. Taxonomy (NCBI): domain Eukaryota; kingdom Metazoa; phylum Arthropoda; class Merostomata; order Xiphosura; family Limulidae; genus Tachypleus; species Tachypleus tridentatus. The sequence goes on from NC_134831.1 coordinate 83,546,255, forward strand.
TGAAGTCAACCACGTGATACAATATATTGTGCTCAAAATTTCAGATATGTGTATAAATATATAAATTTCTCTGATTTTTTTTCATGGTACTGGAGATGTTAGAGTTGTTACAAAAGCTTTAGTACAATTAAACTAAAACAAATGAAGGATATATTTATCACTGTGGATTTATTCAACACTGAATACCTAAGAGTTGTCGGCTAGTTGAAAACTGTGGTGTAATCGAAAACTATATTATATTTAAAGTAGAAATCATATTAGAGTTTGTACTCGTTGATTCTGTTGTTGGAGTTATTATTTAACAGATGTCTCCAGTTATCAATGTCAATAAATAATTTCAAAATCAAGATACTGTACACCTATCGAAAGATGGTATGTAAACTTAAAGGCAGGGCTAAAGTTTCAGACAAAGTGGGTGATTTCATTTATGGTTTAGATGCAACCCGAAATAATTCTTAGTAACAACTGGTCAGAGGGTTATAAACTTATATATTTTTTTAAAAGTGTTCAAGGTAAATAGACCTAGAACTCAATAAAGATGTCGCTGCTGTTGTTTTCTTGAACGTGCCTACGCCGCGAACGTTCGATATTAAGGCGATTTGGTTAGCCAATCCGGTTTTAGCAGTGTATATTTTTAGTGTAAGAAATAGAAAGGTAATTTCTCAAAACATCGTTTGAAAATAACAAGTTAGTTTTTATGATCTTGTGCCATTTTTAAGGGTTTATTTTGAATAACGGACGTAACGAAGTACGAACTTTTTTATCCAACTGAACATCTGTAATATTTCACTCTCTGAGAAGTACATATGTATATATGTGATTCAATGATAATACCCTAATATTTTGAAATATGAAATAAATAAACTGCACATTTAAAATAGAAACCAATTCTGATATAACTTTAATAAAATATTATTAAGTATGATTTTTAGGTATCACTTTGAAATTTATAGATGGAGCACAAATTAGCCAGAGAAGTTTCTCAAAATTTATATATTTCTTTTGATAATGAATTATCTTTTTCTAATAATAGATGGCACTCACATATTAAATTATCAAATCCACTTATGTTCTCTAAAGTTTTAAACACACGAAATGTGTTCACTCTCACAGATTTGATTCCTATCGAGAAACAGAAATGACTACAATGAAAGTGAATCACTGAGCTTGATTCTCATACTTTATACAGCAAATAATAAACGCATACCTGAGATATATTATCTAGAAAAATAGTAAAAACTTATTTCATCACAATACTTAGACATGATAACTTGAACTACTGTGTGTTTTCCTCGTGACAAAAGTTAAATGTTGTTTTATCAGGATAAAACTAGGATACTCTTTTTTCAAGACGAAATAACAATGTCATATTATTAAGAAAAACTGCAATGTTATTTTTCTGTACAACAGTAATCGTGCTGTTCTATAGTAAGACACTTATTTAAACTGTGAATTTGTTATCAGGGTAAATATTATTTTAACAAATAATTATAATTAAGGTTTTACATCATAACGTCTCTTTCGTGTAAGTCTTTGATCTTATACAATAATAATGCACATGAAACACTGATATAATCAAATACCTCTCCCTGTGGTTAAGGCGCTCGACTTGTGAACTAGGGCTCACGGGTTCGAATCCCAGTCCCAACAAACTTGCTCGGCCTTTAGACGTGGAAACGTTATAATATGACGGTCACTCCCACTATTCATTGGTAAAAGAGTAGCCTTAAAGTTGGTGGTGAGTGGTGATGGCTAACTATTTCCCTAGAGCCTTACACTATTAAATTAGGGACGACTAGCGTAGATAGACCTCGTGTAGCTTTGCACGAAATTCAAAAACAAACAAACAAACTATACCTCCGAGAAAACATTGCCTGACATACCTTAGAAAGACAGAATTAGCCCCCAGATGTCACATCTTTGGAATCTAAAACTCTAAGATATAAAACTGTTCCACATACAGCAGTACGATCATATATTATAATACTACCAATCCTTGACCACATATGAAAACAACACTACAGTATCTTAGAGAAAACACAAAACAAAACGGGAACTTACACCTTGTTTTTCGACACATTATATAAACGATAGTCAATATCCTGATGGTCTATCTGTAGAATTATTTTCTTCTGAGTGAAATGTTACAAGAACTTATTTAATGAGTGTCTTAACGTTTTCCTTCCACAAGAATGTCTTTCCTCTAACTCATCTAAATGAATGGCTGTTAATCTATAAAGAAACCAGCAACTCACAAGCTCTGTCTGCTTGTTGACCAATATTATTTTCCAATGTAGAGTACAAAATTGTTGCCAAAGTTATTAGTTTTCGTTTAGTCACTATGTTAATTGGTCTTGTCCACTTTTACACTAATATGTTTGTATGGTTTTGTAGTGTTGTCAATGCAATTTAAAACTTACGTCAAATTATTTCTTCTAATTGCTGTCACCCTGCATGTTGTCATTAATGGTATACAAATATAGTAAGCAGAGATATAGTTGGAAGATGTAGGTATGAAAATATTCCTTTAACATCGGTTCGGTGTTCTAGAATCCTTCTACTGTTCTATAGAAAACATTCAAACATCACCACTACAACAACAATACTCACCATGTTTTATAACAAGAATCATAATGGTGGTTTGACGTCAAACAACACCTAGAAGTTTGCTTATCTCTCAACAGATGGAGATGACATGGAACTATTTGTAAAACTTTTATTTTAAACACGAGGAAAGTAATCACCTTTTAAACATCCACATGAACTTTATGTCAAGTGGATTCTTTGATATTGCGAACAGTCATTGTAGTAAATTTTTCTCATAACTTGTAATAGGATATCTAGCAATAAATTATCTTATCTTTAGACATTGATGTATTGTAAAAACTTCCACCATTTGTTTATGTTCTGTGTTAATGCCGTTCTTTCAACATTCTTACATGAATTAAGCAATAAAACATTATTTAAAAAACAAACACCTACTGGTCCAATTATTCTTCAATCAAATCCTCTGATGTCTCATTGTAATACATTCACAGATTAAAAGACAAGTGTTTGGACAAATGCATTTTTATAACGGCCTTAGACAGCTAGTTTATTTGTGTTTATGAGTGTTTAATTTATCACAGTGGTTTTATTTTAGATGCTTTTTTTACTCCAGGGAAGGCAGTTAGTCAATACAACTCTTAGTTAACTTTTCGATTACTTTCAACTAATAATGGTATTAGCTGTCACATTATAATGCCCCTACAGATAAAAGAACAAATATTTAAATATATTGTTATCTTTTGTCAGTTTGTTTATTTTCATCAATTTAATAATTCCCACATATCAATTCATATAATCCTTCTTTCCTGTTTTGTTGACTCACGTGGCTTCAAAGTAAGTTTGATGACATATATCACTAACAAATGGGCTTCATCATTCGTTATCGATTGTGTACTTTTGTAGTCAAGAAACGTTTTATTTTATAATTTATTTATTATTTTTAGGCCACTTTTCATTTGTTAATATTATTGTTTTATTCCACTTGAAAACCACTTAGAAACGCTGTTATTGAAAGTATAATAATTTGAAATGAAACGTTCTGTAAATAAATCTTTAATCTTCATTACAGACTTCTGTATCAGATGACCAAACATCTTAACAATAACCTTGCACAGTAGCTTCTATAGTAAACGATTCCGACGACAGGTTGACTTATTCAAATCACACAACTCTTCCACACTGTGCATCCACAATCCATCGAGTGCATGAATACGACGGTTTCCTTGCAGTCGTTTCAACAGTGCGATAACACATAAATTCATAGGTAATGTTTCTGCTTACCCTAACGGTATGTGTTTTTATTAAATAACAAGAATAGCATAACATAAAAAACCTGACCTGTAGCAGTGTGTTTATTTAAGACCGTTACAATTTACAAAGTGACTTGCTGAAAATATACATCAAGATTAACAGTCTTGGTGTAAACAAATACAACCAACATCACTACTCTTAGTTCTCTCCTGACATTAACATTCTAACTAATGACTGACAAACGTTTCTTCTTTTATAAGTCGGAATATAAATCCTACCTCTAACACCAACTAATAAAATATTATCAAAAGGTTTTAGCAATCAATTGGAATCATAAATATTTTTATTTATTAAGTCACAAATATTAAAGGATATATCCAGTATATTTATATTAACTTTTCTATTTCCAGTTTAATTCATATAATAATTTTTGTGGCATTCGGAATTTCGTGAACTTGTTGGAATAAAATAACATTGAAAACAACGTAAACACTTGTATAAATAACACTCTTTTGTATTTTTATTCTTACAGAATAACCAGAGGCCAGTTAATATCGCTGTATTGTCGCAACTTCCAAATAAAGGTGATTTAAAATGGCAAAATATGCCACAAAGCAACACAGGCGACTAATATGAACTTAGTATTTTGGCAGTAATGTGTTCTGACCTTTTCCAGAAAGAATGTTGACTTTTAGAAAGAAGACCAGAGTGGTTTTCATTTATATTTCTGATGATTTCTGTAAGATATATATATGTATATATTTTTTTTCTTTTCATATCCGTCTCCTTTTCGTATCTTAGGTCTTCCTGGGATAACATCAGTCCTATAAACTTGGCCAATACAGCTCCAATGGTACCAGTAGTACTTGAATTTTTCATCAGCCAGAATAGAAGGAAACGCTTTTCACATCGATGTTACCATCTTCTGCTACCGACATTCATACAACAGTCATCAAGAGAAAGATAATTATAAAACTCAGGAAACACAAGACAGCTGTACGATCCACAAATACACCATATATAATAATTACGGTTTCATTAATAAAGGCATCATAAGATAAACCATAGTAGTAATAAACGGTGTACTTGTGGAAGGTACAATTGTCTTGTTATCCTCAATTCTGTAATTATGTACTTTCACCAAGCACCGACAGCTTCTATTATCAACTATATGAAAGACAATTGTGAACAATTCTCTGTAGATATTGATTCGAGCTTCTCACGACTTTTATAAAAATCATTTTTACATTCTCTATTATTTTTATAAAGTCAATAAGTTTTCAAGTACAGTTTATTAACGTTCCATTTCTTCTTCAGTCTGACACAGATTTTGCATGTTGATAGTTTGTTTCAATTTCTGCCAAATTTCTAATTCTTTCCTATGTTGAAACTACTTCTGATGACTTATACAGTATCAGTTATTATCTACAAAATAATAGTTATAATTCCTTCTAGTCCTTTTTAACTCCTTCAGTACAGTGTAGAGTTAGCTGTTTTATAAGTTTTGCCACATACACGGACAATGAGTCACGTGTTGTTAAATATACAATTATCTCTTTTAATATTTCTTATCCATTGTCAAGCCATCATAAGTAATGAATTCTTGTGAAATTTGTTCTCTTTTTGTGTTTGGAAAGCTAAAATTCCTGTAGACATATTTGACATGTTTTGATAAAAAAACTGTCGCACCCAACGAAATATTTTTTTTTTTTTACAATTTAGCCTTCTTGTTATGTATACACGCTTACTGTAAGTTTTTTTTCCACTTAGCTTGGTCTTCATTGTGAGAACCAACATGCATTAGAATATCTAAGACACCATGGTAGGAAAGTTGTACCACTGGTATTTTCTAATGGTAACCTCTATATTTGTTTTTTTTTCATCTTGTTACTTTACAAAAACTCAAACCAAAGCATTCTATTAGTTTTCACAGTTGGCCTTTTTTTTTTTTTTTTTTTCCTTTTGAGATAATGAGAACTAAATAGACAGTACCTTGCAAAAGCTTGTCTTTATTCAATTTTCTATTTAATAAACGTTGGGATGCATCTATCTCAACTGTACTTTCTAAGTTTTATTCTGCTCAGGAAAAACACATTTTTTTTATCTTGTTGCTAATCCTATATCCAACATGAAGCTATTTGTAAGTAGATACATGTATAACACTTTTGTCCATTCATCGCTCTTACATAACATTGTTACAGTCACTTATTACGTTGTGTTTTTTACATACAGACATCGAGGAATATACTTGAAAGCCACATACCTAGCACGTTTTCTCTTGGAACAATATGATGCTTTCAGACAAAAACTTAAACATAACTGATGTCAATTGAGTTACTACATTAAAATAACATTTTAAGGAAACAGTTAAAGAACTCTTGGCTGTATCACGTCAACCAGGACAATATCGTTCACAGTATTTCAAAATTTTGGACAGGTTATATTGAAAAACGTGCATCGATTTTCTGTTTGAACTTTTCCAATAACTTGACTTCTTAACTTATCTAACACAGTACACTGATGTAAAATTGAAATGTTGAGCATTTAACAGTGAAACATCACACTTATTTAATACGAATATCTTATCAAATTAACCTAAGTAATGATAAGGTTGACACTGTGATGAACTATTGGTGACACATGTTTTATATCAACACCTTATCATAAACCCGGATATATCTATTGATTTTATGGTGAGTGTATATATTTAAGTGACTTTGAAGGTTAACTGTGTATATAGTTATAATTTTTAGTCAATTCTATATTCTTCGCTAAAACTTATGTTTGTTTATAGTGGATCCCAACTGTTTTATCTGAGGCTAAGTCCACGTAACTTAAAGAGTCTGAGGTCCCCAACCTATAAAGCACGGTAATTGATAAACATTGCAGTAGTAAAAATAAAAACATTTCTTTCCGACCTTTACCTGCATTTATTGTGTTAAATTCATTGCAAATAAAGTTTAATAAATATGTGTGGAACGATGAAAGACAATTCAAATGAATAAAAGAAAGAAACTTAAAATCAATTAGTTATATTTTGAATGGCGCAAAATTACACAAATGTAATAATGTTTCGATCAATTCCTTTACTCGTTGATAAAAGAGTAGACCAAGAATAGCCCGTGGATGGTGATAACTAGCTGCTTGATATCTGACCTATCATTGCTAATTTAGTTTCGGCTGCTAGAGATAACCATTCTTTATCATTCAGCAAAATTCTAAACGGCTAAAAAAGAAAACGAGATGACAAGGTGAGACTGCCCCACGAAAAGTTACTAAAAGAATGGTTCGCTACTCGTTTTTCATAGATTGGGGCTCAGTACACTTCACCAGTAAAGTCTTTGATTTTTACTTGTCTCTCTCGTATCTTTGTTTTAGACTGAAGCTCAACATACATTTATTTTGTCTGTCCAAGTCTTGCAGAGACGAACAAGAAACAAATGAAATGGGCATAACAAATATGATGGTTACAGTAATAAGTTGAAATGAGATATCAGTAAATAGGCTTAGACATTTCTACGAGATACTCAGTAATAGGATCGATGACTAATAACACCAACATTTGAGGTTTCATCACTGTGGTGAACACTACACAGATAATTCATTGTTCAGGCTTACATGTATGCTTATAAAACGAGCAAACAAACGTTTAACCTGAACTAGTCGTCATTTAATTGTTTGCAGGTCTGAAGGTGCCTGTTGGTACAGATAAGATACACCTCTGTTCAGGCTTACATGTATGCTTATAAAACGAGCAAACAAACGTTTAACCTGAACTAGTCGTCATTTAATTGTTTGCAGACCTGAAGGTGCCTGTTGGTACAGATAAGATACACCTCTGTTCAGGCTTACATGTATGCTTATAAAACGAGCAAACAAACGTTTAACCTGAACTAGTCGTCATTTAATTGTTTGCAGGCCTGAAGGTGCCTGTTGGTACAGATAAGATACACCTCTGCACAAAACTAAAACAAGTAAAATAAACGTGATTATTCCATGTTTTGAAGTTGAAACGAAAATACCTAGAATGACATCTAATAATACCAGATTATATTCCCTGGATACATTGTAAAGATAGATAACTTTAAATAACACAAAACTTGTACACGTCTCTTCGCACCTGGTCATATTATTACGCCTCACTCCAGATGTCATGATATAAAAACAGTGTCAAATAAGTATGAGCATCAGTGAAAATTTCTTGTGTTAAAGAAGTGTTATCTTATCTAAAAAACTAAAGTACGTTTAACACCTTTGTTTGGTGTTGCTTGTTATTAAGCATAAAGCTAAACAAAGGTCTATCTATGTTCTGCCGACAACGAGTATCAAAACCCGGTATCTGGAGAAATAAGTCCGCAGATATACCACCGTGCCGCAAGGGGGCATTATCATCTTACACACACACCCTCTTTACAAGGATGTCTATAGACAGCATGAAAAACAAACACTGCACGAGATTTAAAAATAGGGTATAGTTTATCAGAAAAACGTTATTTATTAGATACGAGAAAAGTGAAATAAAGACATTTTGAAAAACAAAACAGCCCACAATCTAATATTTTGTGTGTTGTAAAAAAGTTGCTTGAATCTTACTGTTATAGTAACTGCTAACCATCGCTTATCGTATGTTCTTCTATCTTATTATTTAAGGGGTTATAATTTTCAGTAAATTGGGAAACTGAGTTATCAACTGAATGAAATTCAAAATCAAGAAATAAAACATTTGGTACTCTTAATTTTTGTTTTATTTGCTCTCGGAATGGGACAGCTTAGTCAATCATACGGAAGTACATCTACTGATGTCAAGTAAATTACTGAGAGTCAATAAAAGTTTGTCTGAGTCCACCATTGAGACAGAACTATGCTTAGGGACTTACAAAGACAAAATCCGGTTGTTGATTCTTTGCAGATATTCCAATGTAGTTTTTCTCTTTTTCCTCCATTGTTATAACCTATTTTTAGATTTTTTAAAAGATGTACACTTTTTATTACATTTTAATGACGTTTTTGTTACTTGATTTATGGCGTTAGTAACAGAGTATTATAAATATCATATATATTGACACTAAATTATTGGAGTATATGTTGAACTTGAAATATCTTTTGAAAATTTCACCCAATAACCAACTCGTCCAGATAATACAGCCTCATAACACACATCTAAGGTTTCATTACTTGTCTTCCTACATATGAGCTTTGTTTTATTTGCTCAAAACAGTAACAAAGAGGATATATTTATTACACGACTTTTCCAAATGTCAACCATTGTTTTATGGCTTGTTGAAATATCACTGATCATACGTTTTTTTACATGAAACGTCAAGATTGAACCGATAACAGTTGATGTTGAACCAGCTGTGGGAAGCTTCTTACGACTGAATTTAGCAGAAATAGAAAAAAACAACAACATTAATCCATATCACAATATCATCAAATCTATACAAATATGAAACTTTGGATTATAACACTGAAAGCTGTCATTCTGCTCAACATGCTTATTTCTAACATTACATATTTTCTTGTGTTTGGAATTTTGTTTGGATTAACATTAACTTTAAAATAATCATTTTTGATAATACAAATGATTCACATGTGTGATTATAACAACATAAGTCTAGATGTAATGATTTCAGTATCATGGTCTTTCTAAAACAATCACATATTTCTAGTATTAAAGATTGCAGGTGAAGTGGTTGCAACAGTTATAATCCAAAGAGACAAAAATATTCCGCATTTGACCAGAGTGTAAGTAAATAAATATATACGTGGTTTTGGAATAGGGAGTTTAATTATTAAAACATGTGTTCAACTTGTTAAAGAAGAAGGCTACGGAAAACTATGTCTTGTTGTTAATTATTTAAACATAGGTGCAATTACATTTTGTTTACAGAACGGCTTCAAAATTCGGTAACAAAGAACCTTTGTATATTGTGTTTCTTTAAGTTATTGTTTAACGAAATGGAAACAAGTGTTTAGAAACCAAATATGACTGTGTTTATATATGAAAGTTTATTTAATTCATAACAGCTTTTCATATCTATCGTTCTAGTAGTTTTTCGAAATAGGAGCTCAAAATAAATAATTTATTTTCAACAGCATTACTGTGTTGTGTTCCATAGACACCACTTTAGTGTTCTGTTTATTATTCTGTTTAATAACACGTGTGATACGACCCGATTCACCTATAATGTCATATCATTTAAAAATTTGACTTAGTAAAACAAAGACGAGAATTTCTTCTGTCGTATTTGGACCATGACAATAGTTAACTTGACAGTCTGCCGAGTGAGAGTAGCCAAGTTCGAGCTCTGACGAAGTTGAATTGATTGTTCAATTTCAGTAATAAACGGGTTATAATAGTAGTAATAATAAATGCTGTTACCAGTAGCTAGACACATCTCTTCTTCGGAGGACATTGTTAACGGACTGTCTTTCTCTTGATCAATATTCTAAAATTAAAGACAGTTATACTTATTCCATAAAGACCACTGGCTTTGTCGTTTAGTTAACGTATATATAGGCTGAGGGTACCAGTTTTCCAGCGGAACAGGTAAATGATAGATTTCTTGTTGAAAATGTTCTTCTCATAACATGATCATCATTGATACAGCAATGTTAAAGTAGATGCATATATTCAGGAAGTTAATTTGTAATTTGTAACGGTCTTAAATAAACACACCACTACAATTTAGGTGTTTTTCTTTTACATACCTATCCTAGTTATTTAATACAAACATATACTGTTAGGGTAAGCAGAATCATTACCTATGAATTTATGTATTATCGCATTGTTAAAACGAGTGCTAGGAAACCGGCGTACTCGTACACAAGATGGATTATGGAAACACTGTCCGGTGGAGTCGTCTGATTTGAATATGTCAGTCTGTATACGGAAACTTTTACTATGGAAGCTACTCTGTAAGGTTATAGTTAAGATGTGTGATCATGTGATAGAGAGGACTGTTATGAAGATTTTGATTTATTTACAGAACGTTTTGTTTTAGGTAATTATACTTTCAATAAAATCGTTTCCGAGTGTTTCAGAAATGAAAGAGACAATAATATTAAGAAAAGAAAAGTAGTCTGAAAAATTATAAATATGTTATAGAATTAAACGATTCTTAAGCACAAAACTACACAATCATTAAAGAGGAATAAGCCCATTTGTTAGTGTTATGAGCCCTCAAACTTATCTTGTAGACAGGTGGGTCAACTAAACAGGAAAGAAGTATTATATGAATTGATATGTGAGAATTATTAAATTAATGAAAATAACAAACTGACATAAAGAGTACAGTATATTTAAATACAATCTCTTTGTCTGACTATTTTCAGAGTTTTTGGTCACACAGTTTTGATAGAGTAAGTACCTCATCTGAAATGACTTGTAACTGGAAGGTTGTTTTTACGTTGCCTTATTTATTATAACTGTTTCGGAAATACGACATGACGTTTTGCCAAGATATAATATGTTGCATTGGATACAACCATTGAAATAAATTAAACACTGATAAAACAAATAAATCAACAGACATAAGTTACTGTTTTTCTTTACTTTACGAAACTAGTGATATTTCCATAACTGGTTAAGAACTGTTAGTATTTATAAGATGCGTTGGTATTGCAGTATGTGGAAAAGTTTTATATCAATGTGTTTTTTGATTCCAATGAAGTGACATCTGGTGATTGGTACTAACTTTCTAAGGTCTGCCAGAGAATGTTTTGTGTGAAGTATGGAATTATATCAGTGTTCCATATATATTATTATTGTAATAGTTGAAATACTTATACAACAGAGATGTTATGGTGTAAAACATTAATTATAATTATTTATTTAAATAAAATTCACGACGAATATACATTTTCAGTGTAACAAAGTTGTCTAACTATAAAACAACAATATTACTGCTGTAGTGAAATACAACATTCCAATATTTTCGTCAAAATATAACAATGTATTCTTGTTTTGAGAAAAGAATACTTTTGTCTTATTCACAAAAAACAATATTATAGTTCTGTCGTGAAGAAAACACAATAGTTCAAGTTGTATTGTTTAAGTATTTTGATAACATATGTTCTTACTGTTTTTCCAGATGATATATCTTGCACTAAGTTGTGCGTTTATCATCTATAATATAAAGATATGAGGTTCAAACCATGTGATTTACTTTCATTGGGAGCGTTTCTAGCTCTCTATGGGAATCAAATTTCTCAGAGTGAATATATTTCAGATATTTATATATTTCGAGAACATGAGTTCATTGATAATATAATATATGGTAGTTTCACCTATTATTAGTATAATATAATACATGATCAAAAGAAATGTTTAAATTTTCGGAAATCTACTCACTAATTTGTGCTCCATCTTGCACTATCAAAGATACACCAAAATACCATACTGAAATAACTTTTTAAATTATATATGAGAATTTGGAAATGATATTATTTCGAGTATGCAACTTAGAAATAAATTAAATATATATACTATGTTTCCTATTTCAAACCATCTGGGTATTGCCATTAAATCATATCTTTTAAATGTATTAAATATATGTACACTGCTGATCAAAATCTTAAGACCAATGAACATAACCCAAAAATATGCATTTTGCGTCTTTAGACTCAACCCCTTATTTGAGTTAAGCTTTGAAAGATGAAAATACAAAACATTTTTAGCATTTAATAGGGAAAATGTGAAAACTATGAAATTATTCTAAATACTAGCTGTTCAAAAGTTTAAGACCATACCGAAAAGAAGTCCTAAACAACGTAGAAAATGCCCAACAAAAAGTCTCAGGAGTGAGTTGCACGGCCGTCATTACGAATAACTGAAAACATTCGCTTTGGCATGGTCGGTATAAGAGTTTGCAGAATGCTGGCTGAAATGTCATTCCAAGTGGTAAAGATGTCTTCACGAAGATAATACACTGTTTGGAATCGACGTCCATTCCTATAGCCTTCCATTGACATCCAGCCCCAAGCATTTTCAATGGGGATCAGTTCGGGCACACACTGGATAGTCCAAAAATTTACGTTATTCGCCAATTCTGCCACGTTCAAACTCTGTCAACTTTTTAGCCTTTGCCATGTTGTTTCCATGTTGACAACGCTATTTCTTTAACACAAACGACTAAATTTTGTTAAGTGTTTACCGATTAACGTTTCGTTTCAGTATGGTGTTAAACTTTTGACCAGCTAGTATTTAGGCTAATTTCATAGTGTTCACATTTTCCCTATTAAATTCTAAAACCTTTTTATTTCTATTTTCTTTTTCTTATTTTGATCTTTCGAAGCTTTACTTCAATAAATGGTTGAGTCTAACAGAGCAAAATGAATAATTTTTCTTTATGTTTATTGACCTTAAGATTTGAACCAGCAGTGAATAAGTATATGTATATTTGTCAACGAGTGAACTATTAGAGACGGTCAAATAAATAAAAGTTTCGTACTTTATTACTTGTGTTATTCAAAATAATGTTACAACATCAGCAAACTAATTTGTTATTTCCAAGCGATATTTTGATAAACTACCTTTTTATTTCTTACATTAAAAGAAATATACAGACCTAAAATCGGATTGGCTAATAGAATGCATTAAATATAGAATATTCGCAGTATAAACACGTTCAAAAAACAACAACAGCGGCGACATCTTTTACAACTTTCATGTTTATTTATCTTGAACACATTTTAAACGAAATATACATTTATAACTCCGGTAAAAGTTCTTACTAACAATTAGTTCAGGTTGCATTTAAACCACAAATGAAATCATCCAGTTTGTCCAGAACTTTAACCCAGCATTTAAATTAGGATTCCATGTTTCTATAGATGAACAGTATATCGACATCAAAACTATCTATTCGCATTAACGTCTCTTAAATAATAACTTCAACAACAGGATCAACCAGTGAAAACTATAATATGATTTCTACTTGAAATATAGTAATGTTTTGGATTAATCCACAGTTTACAAATATCCCACACCTCTAAAGAATTCAGTGTTGAATAATCCAACAGTGATAAATATCTTCTTCCTTTGTTCTTCTCTAATTGTAATAAAGCTATTGTAAGAGCTCTAGTATTGTTTTGAAAAACAATTGGAGGAATGTCAAATTTATATATTTATGTACACATATGATACATTGAGCAAAAATATCTGGCATTCCAATAAACATTCATGTTAATATGGATAGAAATACAGTTATATCATCACAAATTTTGGATATTGAAAGCGTATTGCTAAATTGTACTTTTATAAAATTGTTACGTGATAGATGGAAGCTGCAAGAAGATACCTAAACGTCTTCAAAGTAAAGCAGAACTTATTTACATTATATCAAAGTATAACCACACAAAACTTGTAGCTTTAAATTAGTTAACTTGATGTGATAAAGTACAATTACTGGTCTAATTTTGTCACCAACTTTTCAATATAAATTATTAATATTGTAATTGTGGGTTTTTGGTTAAAGCGCTCAACAAGGTTTATTGACAGTAATTAAGTCGAGAACAACATATATCGATACCTAAACATTATTTTAATTTGTGTTTTATAATCTTCACATTTTAAGAAAAATAGGTGGTTACGTAAAATGAAACTTACATTATAAAGTTATCATTTGTTTTACCATTTAAAACAAATATTGGTATTTAATACCTCCGTTCAGATTGAAGAATATTATTGATATCTTTAAAAAATTGAAGAAAATCTAAACTTTATTGGCCAAACAATCTCATACACATGATCGTCTCTCAAACGCCATACCTCTATCATAACAATTTCTTTATCTTAATTTGTATGTAAAATAAATCATTCATATTAGTTTTATACATTTCAGTTGAGAATTTGTTCTTCCGATTTCCTAATTTGACTTTCTACGAACTTTGTTGATCAACTAATGATCTAAATCTCACATCAGAGAAGTCAACATAAATTTCTGAAATTAATAATGCTTTTATTTTATTATCAGAAAAATATCTAAGTTAAACATGTAAAAACAATGTTTTTGGAATATTTCCATACTTGGTCAGTTTCTCCGTCTTTATATATACTGAATAATATAAAGTTATTCATCTGAGGCGATTGTATAATGCACAATCCTAAATATAACTGACATCTGTCATTAAAGTTTTTAACTATGTAGAAATATATAGAAACTGATCAAGAATTACTACGAGAAATAAAAAACAAACAGTTAAGATTTAAGATTTTATCTACCTTGATACACCAAACGTCGATCTTTGTAACTGTTGCTTAGAAATATTTAAGGTCCAATAAAAACTTAAATTAAATAAACATAAAAAAGACTATAATCTTAGGTACAACTCAAAAAATAAAACCATAATGTCAAATAGTACATCAAATAATAATTTGTGAGGAATAAAATAGAAAATAACTTTTCTTTTAATTATTTAATTTTAAGTACAATTATGATATTTTGGCTGTTAACAATTGTTTTGTTAAAACCGGCTGATGGTACGTTGTAAACAGTGTTGAGATACGTCAAATGTATTGTATTGAAAATTGTCTAAACTTTACTTTGTTATAGTATGATTTAATAACAGTGTCAAGGTTAAATTGAATTAATTTTAAAATGTGATAAATTTATAAGGTATCTTACACATACGTTATGTTTTTACATGCCAACTTTAATTTAAAAATGTTTATACCATTTCAAGTCCTCATTTCAAATGTATAAATTTATCACACTTTTAATGATTTTTAACTTTATTTGGAAGTAATTCTATTTACCAGTTAGTAAGTGGATATTGACTCTTTTTTGACCGATTTTACTCTAAACATATAAAATACACCTTAATGTGCCTTGATATCAAACAAAATTCGTTGGTGCTATTTTAATGTAGAGTAATGAATCTCATGGTATGTCTTAGGACTCACACCGATAAAAAACGTGTTTTAATACCTGTGGTGGGGAGAGCACAGATAATCCATTGTGTAGCTTTGTGCTTCAATTCAAACAAACAAAGAAGAAGGAATAAAATTAAACAAACTTAAATCTCAATAAATAAACTTTCAAATAAATTTAACTATGGGCGTGATAAGACAGAAGAACACTACAGACAGGGTATTTACTAATAACAGACTTTTCACCGCATTTGTTTTGATCAAACGAAATGATTTGTTTCAACTAGAGTAAATAATCATGAAAACTATATCGTTGGAAGAAAGTTGATACACCTGATTTATCTTTATATGTTCACAAAACTGACCACAGAATTAATACTGATCAACCAAAGCCTTCGATGAATCAAACTTCTTTCACCGGCGTTATACCAGAAGATCAGTAGAATTAATTTCATTGTTCAGAAAAATCTTCTCAACAATAAAGTGGAATCTGGATTCAACACTATTGAGTAGTTTTATCCTCTTCTTTTGTCAGTTTGAAAAGTGGACATGGACTGTTTTTGGACCTGTACCAATTTAAACATAGGTGGTCAGTTTTACCAATCGAGACTGATAGGAATGTTATGTTTAGTTGATGCTTTAACATATTTTTATATAAATAATGTTGAAGTATTTTTTTTTAATTTTAACGAAACATTTTTCCTTCTTTATTAGTTTATGAATACCGCTTGAACAATAAATTTCTTTGAGAAATATATTGATAAATTTATCAAAATAAAACAATATTGTTCTGGCTGGTCCTCTCATTCATAACATCTGAAACAAAGCAGTCTTATGTAGACCAATATAACAAAAAATGAATTAATCCAACTACCTCTTGAAGATATTTTTCTTACTCCAGGATAAAGGTCAGTTGAAAAATTATGTTTTAATTTTTTCGGGTGTCGTTAAGGTATTTTTGAGGACAAACCAAGAGTTACCTGTGTAACATCATTAATCAAATTAATAAAAAAAACACTCAACAAATGTTGTTGAAAAGCAATGATTTATTTAAACTCACGTCAAGAAAAACTAGAAGGATAATACACAGCAAATATTGTTATGAATTAAATGTTTTTTATGTATAAATATGGTAATATTTGGTTTTTAAAATTCTTTTTCCATTTCATTAAGTAACCACTTAAAGAAACACGTTTCTGCAGAAGTTATTTGTTGTCGAACTTTGAAGCCGTTATTTAAATAAAATTTAATTGCACCTGTGTTTAAACAACTGGGAAAAGACACAGTTTTCCATAGCCTTCTTCTTTAACAAGTTCAACACATTTTTAATCATTAAGCTCCCAATACCAAAACCACGTAGATTTTTCTTTACATACACTCTGGTCAAATACGGAATATTTTTGTCTCTTTGGATTATTATTGTTGCTACCACTTCACCTTGAATCTTTCCTACTAGAAATGTGTGATTATTTTGAAAGGACCAGGTGACCGGGTTCATCACATCTGGACTTAAGTCATTATAAACATATGTGTGAACAATTTGTATAATCGAATGTGATGATTTTAAGCCGACTGTTAATCCAAACGAAATTCCAAACATTAGAGAATATATAAAGTTAGAAATAAACATGTTGAACAGAAGGACAGCTATGAGTGTTATTATCCACAGTTTCATATTTTTGTAGATTTGATGATACTGTGAGATGGATAAAGTTTTTTTCTATTTCTGATAAATTCAGTCGTAAGAAACTTCTCACAGCTGGTTCATCATCAACTGTTATCGGTTCAATCGTGATGTTGGATGTGGAAAACGTACGATCATTGATGTTTGAAGAAGCCATGGAAAATGGTGGACATTTGAAGAAGTCTTCTAATAAATATATCCTGTTTATAATAAAGAAAAAAAAAACTCACATATAAAAATCAAGTGATGAAACCTTAAATGTGTGTTACGATGTTGACTTTCCTATTGGTTATCAGGTAAGACAAGAATATAGGAAAAGGAGAAAAATCATACTGGCCTATCTGTTGTATTAAATACGAGTGATTGATCCCCAGATTTAAGCGTTGTAAGTCTCTCAGCTTACTGCTGTCTCACTGGTTAACTCAGGCGAACTCTTCATCGAGTCTCAGAAACATACTTGTTATCAATAAATGTACCTCCGGCCCGGTATGGTCTCGTAATCGGAGGTTCGCGGGTTCGAATCTCCGTCGCACCAAGCAAGCTCCCCATTTCAGCCGTGGGTGAGTTATAATATGACAATCAATCACAATATTCGTTGGTTAAGGGGAGCCAAATAGTTGATTGTGGGTGGTGATGACTAGCTGCCTATCCTCTAGTCTTACGCTGTTAATTTAGGACGGATAGCGAAGATAGCCATCGAGTAGCATTGCGCGAAATTAAAAAACAAAAAACAAAAACAAAATTATGTACATCCAAAGGGTTCTATATATTATCCAGTTTCGAATGTAAATAAAACTAAAATTAAGAGTACCAAATATTTTTATTTCTGGCTTTTGGATTTCATTCAGTTGGTACATCAGTTTTCCATCGTCCTGAAAACGATAACCCCTTAAATAATAACCTAAAAAACACTACAATAAGCGATATTTACCAGTAACTATAATAGTAACATTTAGCCAACTTGATTTTATTGCACACAATATATTAAGTTTTGAGCTGCTTTGTTTTCAAAAGTTTTGAAAGGCCGTTTCTTTCATTTTTAAGACTGCAGACATTCCGCTGTGTTACTTGGGGACATTTAAATATTAAAGTTGTTTATAAACTAAGCTTGGATTCAGTTGTAGGCTTCTCTTTCAGTTCTGTCACAGCAACTATATCTGTGTAACATTTCTTGTTTTAATAAATATTCGTATTGTATACATTTGTTAAAAAAGGTTTATCGAATAATTTCTGGTTCTCAAATATTGAATTATGAACTATCCTTACTAATGATATCATATAACAACAGTTTAAACTAGTCTACGTTCTGTCTACATAAAGTGCATGGATAGCAAATTCAGTAATTAACAAGTAAATAAAACATAAATATCACCGACAGAACAAAGGTGAGTAAAAGTTGATAAACCTGAGAGAGAAGTAGAAGTATATTCTGGATTTCCGACATGATTCAACTATTTTCATTCTCATCAAAGAAACTTGTAAGTGTGACATTATTACGATTACATTACTTGTTTTCGTTTTGTACATGTGTGCATACTGCCTATTGCAAAAACCGACTGCACGATTACAAACAATTTATTTTTGACGCAGTCTAGTCTGAATAAAATGTTGCTTTGTTCATTTTTAAGTGTAAAGGTGCTCAATGCGCAAGATTCAGCACAAGGATCCAACAACAAATTTGGCGGTGTAGGTCATCCAATTTATTCCTGAGTCCCAAGGAGATATATCTAAGCCTAATTTCTGATATTTTATGTTTGTTTTTGGTTGTTTCTTTTTGAATTTCGCACAAAGTTACTCGAGAGCTATCTGTGCTAGCCGTCCCTAATTTGGTAGTGTAAGATTAGAAAGAGGGCAGCTAGTCATCACCACCAACCGCCATCTCTTGCGCTACTCTTTTACCAACGAATAATGGGATTGACAGCCACATTATAACGCCCCCACGGCTGAAAGGGCGAGCATGTTTGGCGCGGCGGGGATGCGAACCCGCGACCTTCGGATTACAAGTCGCACGCCTTAACACGCTTGGCCATGCCGGGCCATCTGATACTTTATTTTAACTTTTTATTATAAACATAATATTACCTATGCCCCTTAATTCTTTTTATTTCTTGTCTCTGAGAGACCTGGACAGATAAAATATGCGTGTGTTGATCCTCCATGTTAAAATAAAAACACAACATTGACAAGAAAAAAAATCGTGTTTATCAGTGCATTCAATGTCTTCTCGGTAGATATTGAAGAATTTATTACTGTAATAACAACAGTCTTGGTGAGTAATCATTGCGTTATTATTGTAATCATAGCTACCTTGGTTGATGGTGATTGGGTTGTTATTGTAATTAGAGCTGCTTTGACAGGTGATTACTGAATCATAACTGTCTCGGTGAATTATTTCTGCTCTTGACAAATATTTTGTAACACGCGGAAATCAAGAAAAAACATGAAATACATTCCTAGCAAAGAATTTCATATTTGACACTTTCATTGTAACGACATACATTATTACACATAATACACACAGTAAATTTACGAATTTACTGGATAGGAATGTAATACAAGTAACATGAAGTGACAGTAGATTCTGTCAAGATTTTAATTTTAAAGAGTGTTAACACATTTAGCAGTGGTAAACGTGTACGTATAGATACTATAATTAGTGTTACAGTCAACTTAACACAGGTCATTTCACTATGTACACAAGATACTTATAATAATGTCTTAACATGTTATATGGAAGTGATGAATAGACACAAGAGTTATACATGTATCTAACTTACAAAGTAGTGAAGAAAGTATTAGCAAGAATATGATATTTTCCTGAATATTAAGTTACACTTGTTTAATGTAGAAAAACAAAGGATCAGTTTCTTTGTGTTTAAGTGTTGTTTGATATACAAATCAATTTTCAATTTGGAATATCTGATTTTCATTTATGTATAGTTTTTTTATACTAAAACACTTGGAACTATCCGTACTATCCGTGATATTTACAATTCATAAAACATGTTATTTAAAAAATGAGGAAAAGGAATTTATTCACACCCTTCACATGACTCAGTAATAAACAAAACAAAATTGTCCAGTATAGTGATATAAGAAATGTCATAAAATACGATAACGAGTTATATGTTTTTTTTTCTTTTTGAGTTTGATTTCTTCAATGTAATTAAACATAAGGGCCCATTACGCTTTTTAATTACTCCTTAAAGTTACACAGAATTTTACCTGTTTGAACCACTAAATTATTGTTAATAAAATGTCAATATTTCTTATTGAATGCATTATTTGCAAATTAGGTTCAACCTCTGCTGCATAAACACTTTACAATAAACAGCATTTCTATGTTTCGTCTTGTGTTATCTTGATCATAAAATCTCATGTCATTTTTATATCAATTCATCCCAAATTGTTTAATTCTTATGTCGTCAGGTATGTGAATATATTACCTTTAGCAGTAATGAACAGGGGAAGTTGTTGACTGCTTACCTACAATACATCAGTAACAATTATACCACGAATACTACACAAAAGTTGGCTTTTTTGTTATTAGAAATTTATAGAAAAACTTTTGTTGTTAAACAAATTAGAGAATTATGAACATTTTGGAATTACTCAGAAAATTAATAAAGTCGGAATTGATTTAAGGATATAATATACCAGTACTGTTCGTAATTATAATATCTTTGCATCTTCTGTTATCCTAACTCCGAGAAAAAAAAGAATATTATTAAATAGCTACAGTAAGTGTTCTGTAGGCCTAAGAAGTTTTAGTAGTGATTAACGTCTATTAATCGAAAAATTACAGAATTCGTCCAAGAACGTTTACAGATTTCGAACATTTCCAGCCGTTCAACCTCAGTGAATTGCTTCGAACGTTAGAATTTCTAACAGGGAATAAAATATCATAATTGGTAAGAGTCAACAGTATAAAGCCAATCAATCTAGCAAGCTTCAGCGCGGTGTGACAATATAAACTCATAATCAAGTTTCTCAATGTCGATAAAATATTCAGCTCCGACCAGATATGAGATTCAGAAACGATAACTAACATGCAGAAAGCAATAGTAAATTCTGAGATACTTCTAAATTGAATATTCTGCCACAAAGAATATTTCATAATCGATCCACTAATTATACTGACATTCATGACTCCACTTATGAAATATCAATGAAACCATGATTTTTCTAGTTAGGAATATAATACAACTAGCCTATTATATGTGAAAGACCAACCGTGTAACACACTCTTAACAACATGGAGAATTAGAAATTTAAACCTACCAGTAGTTTGTATCAAGATGTCTTTTTTACAGATCCTTATCACATGTAGCAGTTGCAACCGCGTATGTGTAAATGTCATTACTAGTGTAAGATACAGGTCAGTTAAATGTTACCACTGTCTACAGTAACGTTGTTTTTTGTTTTAAGTAAATAAGACAAAAATGTCTTACCTTGATCCCGAGCTTTTGTATTTTGTTATTTCTCTTCACATAGAGTCAGGTACATTACGTAGCTGTTTGTTTTAAAGTTATAAACATCTGTAGTGTATAGGTAGGTAGTACCTGTAAAATATTTTGTATTCATATCTATGTTCTTTACAGAATTTATATACGAAGGAATACTGTATGTTTTAAAATTCAGTGACATGGATCTAGAAAGTTGACGATAAATAATATTTTGATTTATTCCCAGAGTTCTACATCTACTTGAATGTCCATTTTATACAAAAGATTTTTCACACGAATCTTTCGTCTTGGAGAGGAGTGCTATTTAACCAAGTATTTACATATATTTTTATTTTACAATTTATTTTATGTTCCAACAACTTCTCACTAATTCATAGTGGAATAAAGCAAAATCTTAAGTGAATAAAACAGGATAAAAAAGTTAATATAAATAAGCTAGGTTTACTTTCATGTATTGTTTAGGCAGAGTATTCATGATGAAATTTTGTAGAATGGACGGCAACTGCCTGTGCTGGAGACACAACTGTAGAGGACGACAATTCGAAAGTCTTCTGCCCTTCGTCTCCAGGTCAGTGTATGTGTGTAACAACAACAACAAAACCGTGGCAAAGGTTTAGTTTAGAGAGAAAGAAGTCTGACGTTGTAGTTCCTCTTTGTCCCCGCCCGTGGAAGATTATTTATCTATCTTTGCATAGGGATTTTCCTATATTTTAATTTGGTTTGTTTGATGCAATGAAGTGAAGTGGAGCATTATGAACCTGTCAACTGCCGAGCGAGATGACAGTGGCACGAAGGAAGTAGACAAAAGCGGAACCCGCAGTCTGGAACGTTAGACGGTAGACGAAGCGTCAATCTAAACAGCACGATTCGTGGCCGGGCAATGATCATGGAACCCTGGCTGGTATCTAGAGATCCAATGCCTCGGATTTAGGTGTGGGAGAGGAAACGGGAGTACCCAGAGAAAACCCACTTTCACGGCCAGGGCGCCGAATAATCTACCCAGACCGTACCCGGAAGTAGCTGAAAAGGAAATCAAAGTTAATAATACACATAGAAATGAAACACATGTGACTTAAGGCAAAAATGTAAAATTAGTTAGCTGGATGGTGGCTTGGAAAACGACTTGCTGCGATCTCGTAAAGCAGCGAAAAAATTCATGTTGAACTTGCGTTCACATCTGATGTTCAGAGTTTATGAGGACGATCGCGACGGTGGAGGTGAGTCCCCTGGATGTTCTTCTTTGGGGTATTGTTCCTCAGCGGCCTGGGGTGATTTATGTTTCTTGCAATTTTAGATTGTGTCTTCTGAGTGTTAGTGTTCTGTTTGTCTGTTTCAAGTGATGCGTCGGTGGTCGTTACTTACATGGTTTGAGTCTGGCGTGTGGTTGTAACACTTGGAGTTGAATTTGGGGTTTAGCATTTCTTGTTTAGATTAGATCGCAGCTAGGGATTAGGGACGTCGTCATACTGAGTTGCATTGTCTTTGGTCCTGATGGTGAATATTGGAATGTTGCTGGCAGTGCAGGTTAGCGGCATCGAGTCAGTGTTGCATGAATAAGTTTGCGTGCTTTTCCTGGCTGGTTGTTTATTGAGCGTTAAATCAGTGGCTGGCTGTGGGAAGTCTTCAGTTGATTGTCTACGTTGTGGTTCTCCGGGGGGCTTAGATATCCATGGTTTGGAGAAGCGACGACGAGGGCGTTCGGCACTGAAGTGAAATATATGATAGTAGCATCTGTTGTATAAAATGTAGTCCGTGTGTGTTTTCTTACAGCAAAGCCACATTAGGGTATCTGTAGGTAATCGATCCCCTGATTTTAGCGTTGTAACTCCGTTAGACTTACCGCTGTGCTTGCGGAGGACAAAGTGTAATAGGCACTGTACTTGGAGGTTATAATTATCTTGATGAATTTAGTGGCTTGATTGGAATGTTTGGAGGAAATCCAGTAAATGGCGTATATATCGGTCTTGATTTGGCATTCTATAGCATGTTTGGTTTCTCCTAAGTGAATGGATGTGTCGACGCCTCTGAGAAAAATAGAGAATAAATGGATAATGCATCTTGTGGTCGAATAGCTGACGTTAATTTCAGTGTTCCAGGGTTGACATAAATATTACAGAACTTCAGGCGTAAAGGATTGGAAGAGAATTCCGCGTCGACGCAGGATTCGGGTCCTGGTAGGGTGTGTGGTTGCATAAGGCTTGGCCTGAGTGATAAAACTGGCGATTTGTAGCGGTTGTAGTCCGTCCACGATTACTGGCAAAAGCGGAAAGGTAACTAGCAAAGTTAGTCCTGGCATCGAGAACAACGTAATAGCAGAGCGATTTAGCATGTTTTGCTTGCGTGGTGATAACTACTACACTGGACCAGTGTGTGTGTTCATTCCAATTCCCTAATTCGTCATGGCAGTAGTTCAGATTTTTAAACCTCATAGAGGCAAACCAGGGGCGCTCAGAAACTGTTGTTTCTCTTTAGGCCTGCACGAGTTCAGAGGTTAGACATAATTTAGGAAACAGGAGCGAATCTTTGTTGTTTTGAGATGGTAAATAAGAGAGTCAGAAATAGCTGGGAGAAAGTTCGAAGAAGTCGTTGCTAGAGGAGCAGCCACATTCACTGTGGACTTCTGGTGGTGAAAAAGATGGTTGAGCAGAGAGATCCAGGCTGCAGCACGCCTTGTGTTGAGTGGGGAGGCAGTAAAGAGAAAGGAGGGGAAAACAAAATAAAAAATCCCTAGAAAATGACAAAGACTGGAGGAAGGTGTGAAAAGGGAAAGAAAGAGTGAGAAAGAAAGGGATCCTTTCAGGTCCGGGGAACTGGGATCTATAGGTCGATAGCAGGAAATTTATTTGTGCGAGAAACCAAAGTGCCCTGAGAAAACATATAAATAAGGTAATACTAATGGGTAATGTTAATGATCCAGTTTAATGGCGAGGTGTATTTAACCCAGCGCTGGGGGTGTCAGCTAGTTGAGATATTTTGACGTGTTTGAGTGTTTCTGTTCTTGACTTTGGTGTAGAAGCGATATGCTAATTTTATGAATCGGTCATGAATTGTTAGCAGATCGATAAGTGTTTTGAGAAATGTTGTTTCGTTGTAGCTGGACACTCAAAAAGCGATATTGATTGGTGGTTCTGGAGATTTTATTGAAATGAGTTTTGGGTAGTTCTGGAGATTTTGTTGAAATGAGTTTTGGTATTCGGTCATGTTACATGTGACTGCTTTAACCTATTCGAAAAGAGGTCTAATGAAGGCTATGCACATTGTGAGATATTTTTTGATGAGCAACCATTGTTTGGATTACTGATACGTTATAGGAAGAGTATTCTATTACTTGCTTTATCAATGATGTTTTAAAAGTATCGGGTCCAGGTTAGGTTTCGAGACAGGGTAAGACCAAGGAATTTGATTTTAATTCTGAAGTGGATATATATGTTATTAAGTGCTAGTTTCAGATTTTTAAAATTTTTCCGATACTCATTGACGATTCGTGGAAGGCTATGGCTTGGTGGGGATTAAGGTGACTTATTGCACCAATGGATGACAGAGTCGAGTGTTGCTAGGACCCTGTTAGTGGCTGCGTGGGAGTTACTAGAGGTGCTCCATATTACTATGTCATCAGCAAACTGGGAAATGAGGGTATAATTAAGGGAAGGAAAGGGTATGTAATTAACATAGCTGTTGTACAACACTAGCCTGAGCTCTGAGCCTTGGGGTACATCGGTACTTATGTTGAATCGATCAGAAAGAGAGGTATGAATATTAATTACAGCCGTACGGTTCGAGATGAAACTGGAGATCCATCGGACGTGACTTGACTTGAGGCCTAGAGTCTGGATTTTGTACCGAAGTCCACTTTTCTAGATTGTGTCGAATCCTTTTTGGCATCCAATAACGTGGCAGTAGTTGTTTCTTTACGGTTGAAACCTGTCAAAAACTGATTCAGTGAGACGGACTAAGTGATCGGTGGTTTGACTTTTTCTTCTCTATGCGTTTTGGTTGTTGCTAATAAAGTATTTACACTTAAAAAAGGAATGATTTTGTTCGTGATAGCTTTGTCCATAAGTTTGCCGAAACTATTTACTAGAATGATTGGTCTGAAATAACCAGTGTTACTCAGATTAGTGTTTTTTTGTATGACCTTAATTACTGCAGATTTCCAAATATTCGAGTAATATCCTGAAAATAAAGAAAGGTTAAATATTAAGGGTGGGTGGCTGAGGTTGGGATCAGATAAATTTTTAAGTACTACATTGTTGATTTTGTCTGGTCCTAAGGCTTTATTTCTGATTTCATTTAGGAGCAGCTTGGTCTCTGTTCTGATGAATGGAAGAGTGTAAAATGAGGAGGACAAGTTATCATGGTTGAGATTGAAAGAAAATTGAGTAGAGAAAATGGTGAAGTTTAAGCTGATGAACTGATTGATGTGATTGTGATGTGACTTGTCAGAGGTTGAGATGTTTGGGGTGACGAAAGTGTTCATGAAGTGGCGTGCAAATGCATTGGTTCTTTCAGAGCCAGTGAATTCCGGGTTGTTGTTGTATTTGATGTCAGGTATGTTACTGTTTGACTGGGTATTGGTTATGGATTTGACCTATTGACAGAAAAGTGTGGGGTTTGGGCAAGCATTTTTGATGTCGTTGTAATAATTGTTCCAATTATGCGTTTGGAGAGTTTTAATTTTGTTATTACTGCTGTTGATCATGGTTTTGGTGTTGGGGTTACGAGTGATAATGACTTGACGCCGAAGTCGGCATCTTTCTGTGATTGTTTGATGTATTTCTGAATTGAGTTTCCACAAGTCGGTATTGTTATTGTGTTTCGAAGTGAGTATTGTGTCTTTGTTGGCTTGGTTAATTGCATTTGTTATTTGGATCGCATAGTTTTTTTATTTCGTTTACGTGTGAGGTTTTAGTCAATAGTGGTGATAATGGATGGGCGCCAAATATTCTACCTGTTGTGTGCCCAGAGCTATAAAAGAATGAATACAAAAAATATATAAACATAAACATATGTGTACCTTATTTATAGTTATGTGTTTTATTGAGTGATTTATGACTGTTGAAATATGTTGTATGGTGAGATTTATTTTGTAGGAACGCTGGGTAATTTGTAGTGTGACGCAGTTAGTTCATTTCTATGTTCTGCTTTAAAGTGTTATTTATATGCTATTTCAGTTAGCCTGTTCCTAAGGGTGGGTATATTACTGATTTTGTATATGTTGGTAGTCGGTTTGCTACTCTTAGTATTTTATTTTGTTGTACTTGGATCTTATGTAGTGTGTTATTAGACATGTTGTATTCGATGGCTTCGGGTGAGTGGTTTGAGTGCTTGCTTGTTATGGTCAATAAATGTGAAATGCGTTTTTGGATAGATAAATGCGTATTGTTGATATTTTTTTTCCATGGTAATCTGGTATCGAATGTGATACCAAGGAATGTAATGTGTTTGCTCATGTTAATAAGCGAGTGCGATCGTTACTTTTCCTCGCGATTTTCTGTGCCTCTTTAATTTCCTGTAAAAAGAGATTGCTATTGTTTTTATATGGTTTAAAACCACTCTCCCCTTGCTGCTCGAGCTCACGACAGCATTTGGTGTTTTCTGAACTCAAAACATGCCCATTAGCGATTTACGAGTCGAACGCCTTAACCCACCTTTCCATGTGTATGTAAAACAAACGCAAACTAACGTGGCAGGGGTTCAGTTTAGAGAGAGAGAAATCGTAAGAATTCTCTCTCCAACTGGGGTATTCAGGAACGTTGTGGTTCCTCTTCGTCCGCTTTCGTGGAAGGTTATTGAATTTAGCTTTTTTAAATAATTTTTAAACTTTTTTTTTTAAGTGAAGGTGGTCATACTTAATATTATCCATGACCGAGGCAAAGGCAACACAGGAGAAAACAGTGAGGTCCCGTCCCGAAAGGCAGATGTCAAAGTAAATATCAACACAAAACACAAACGACCTGATTCAGGGCCTGGTAATGAGTTGCGTGGGTTGGAATCTAAAATCAATGCCTAAGTTTTTGCTGTGGGGGGAAACGGGAGCGCCCCGACAAAAACCCACTTTCACACGACAGGCGCCGAAAGTTTTACCTGTCCTGTGCTCGAGACCTAAAAAAAAAAGTACATAGTATTAACGTGAGTTTTGTCCTTTAAGTACTTTGTTGGGTGATTTGTGATTCTTGAAATATGTTGTAAGGTGAAATGTATTTTGTTGGTGCACTAGTTAATTTGTGGAGTGATGCCGTTAGTTTGTTTCTGTTTTCTGCTTTTAAATAGTATTTGTGTGATATTTCCGTTAGTCTATTTCTTAGTGTTGGTAAGTTGCTGATTTGATGTATATAATTTACTGGAGTGAATGATAGTAGACTGAATGCAGATCTTAGTATTTTGTTTTGTTGAACTTGGATTTTCTGGAGTGTGTTATTTGACATATTATATGTGACTTGACATCCATACTCTATTAGTGGACGGATGTAAGCCTTGTATGTTTGGATAATGGTGTTTGGTGAGCATTCCGAGTGTTTACTGGTTAGAGTCATTAAGTGTGAAATCATTTTCTAATTGATGAGTGAATACTGTTAACATGTTTTTTCCATGTTAGTTTTGTGTCGAAAGTGATGCCAAGGAATGTGATGTTTTTGCTCATGTTAATGGGCGTATTTCCGAGTGATAATTTTATTTTTTCTAGATTTTTTCTTTGTTTTTTTAATTTCCTATAGAAGGTGATTGGTTGTGTTTTGGTTGGATTTAAAACTACTCTCCACTTCTTACTCCAAATCGAGACGTTGTTCAGTGATTCTTGCACGCGAGACATGGCCATCACTGCGTTTCTGAATGTGCTTCAGATAGCAATGTCGTCTACGTATTGTGAATTATGCGTGTATGGTAAATTGGGGAAAGGTATGTCACTGACGAAAATAAAATATAGAAGTGGAGAAAGGACTGATCCTTGGGGCACTCCTGTAGTTATATTGAATGATTTCGATATAGTTTTGTTGACTTTTATTTGTGCTGTTCTATCTGTTAGAAAATTTGATACCCATTTAACTATGGTAAGGTTTATCTTTAGGTGGTTTAGTTTGTATTTCATGGCATTGTGCCAAACGGTGTCAAATGCTTTTTTAACGTCTAGGAATACACCAGTGGTTACTTGGTTGCTGTTGAAAGCTTTATAGACTGATTCGGTGAGTCGTGTGAGGTGATCTGTTGTTTGCCTGTTTTTCCTGGTGGCATTTTGGGATTCTGGAAGGATGTTATTTGTCTCACAAAAGTGGAGAAGACGGTTGGAGATAACCCTCTCCATCAGTTTGCTAAGGCAGCTAAACAGACTGATGGGACGGAAATTATCTGGATTGGTTCTGTTGGTTTGTTTCTTTGGAATCGTGGTTATGATGGCTTTTTTCCAAGTGTTAGGGTAATATCCAGTTGTTAGTGAAATGTTCATGATGTTTGTGAGGTGTTGTAATAGGAGAGTAGAGCTTTTTTTGAGAATAATGTTTGGAATTTGGTCATGTCCGGGGTAAGTATTTTTCAAGTTTTAGATATTAATTTTTAGTTGAGTTATGGTTATTTTCCTATTAATTGAACTTGAGTATGCTTCCAGTGTCTCGCCAGGGAACCGTGGTGAGAATGAAGCTTGGTTTGTATTTATGAAGTTGTTGACATGATGTTGGTGTTGTGTGTCAAAGTTGCTGAAGGAGGATTCGTAGTAGTCAGCTAATAGGTCCGCTTTCTCTACGTCCGTCCTTTCGATTTTATTGTTGTGTGTGATATGTTGTAGCATGTGATTTGTGTTTTTGTCTGAAGAAATACTCTTGAATTTTTTGCAAAATTCTTTTGGATTGTTGTTGATATCAAGTACGTCATATGAGCCGTTGGCGGCTGAAAAGTGTGTAGGTGTATGGTCGTTAATTAGGTGCATTTTGTTACTAGAAAGAAATTTTTTTATACACAACCATCTGCGTGTGTTTCTGTTTCCCCTTAGTTCTGTATGCGGAGAATTAAAATCCCCAATAATAATTGGTTTAGGTTTACGGTTAACACATTTCTGTAGGAAGTTAATGTCGATATCTTTAGTGGGTTAACAATATATGGCTAGAATTGGAATTGTTAACCGGTTGTTAAAGTGTATATTACAAAAAATGGTTTCATTTATGTTTGATCTAAAGGAATCTTCTATTGAGATTAAATGCGAAATTTCTGTATTAAAGTAAGCTATTATACCTCTATTGTTTTCTGAGTAAGGTATGCTGTGCGTGATGAATCCGGGGATTGTGATATTTTGTTTCTCTGTGCAAAGTGTTTCTGATACGATGATAATGTTGGCATTTATATGTTTGTTTATGTTGTAGATTTCTATTATTTTATCTTTGAGATTTCCTTGGCACTTGATGTGTAAAATTTTAATGTGTTGTATCATTGTGATGTTTTACTTCCCTTGCATGAATTTTGAGAGAAAGAAGGTGTGGTTTGAGATGGGGAAGGTGAAAGTAATAACTTGCAAGGCTGCAAAGAGCCTTGAGTGATTCGTGCCTTGATTCAAATGTAGGGAATTCACTCAATTCTATTAGCATTGCTAATAAATTTGTAGTGAAGTCCGTAGGGTTAAATGTATGTGTTGTTTTCGTGGGTGTGACGTCTGCGTATGTACGTGTTGGCTTTGGCTGAGTGTTTGTGATCTGAGTGTCTGTTGGAGTTTCTTGTAGTGGTTGTTTGGTAATGTGAGTGTCGAGAGGTTGTTTGTTACTGTTCGTGGTTTTGAAAATAATTCTGTTTCGTATCTGTGTGTATTTGGGGCAGCCTTTGTAACTGGCTGCGTGAGGGCCCTGACAGTTTGCGCATCTCACTTGGTTACGCTCGTTAAGACACTGAGCAACCTCTTGAGGTCCGCAACATCTCACGCAACTGTCTTTGGCCCTGCAATTGGTTTTGTGTGTCCGAACCTTTGACATTTGTAACATTGTATAACAGGCTTTTGGTGTGTTTTCTCCGGTTCGGTCGTGTGTCTTTTGAAGAATAAAAAGCAACCGTTTTTTAATAGTTTGTCCTGGTCGTCTTTATTGCTCACGGCTACTTTGATAAGTAGCGTTTTTTGTTTTGTTCTAAAAGACATGATTCGATCTGATTTTACAATGTCATATCCTTGTGTTTTTAACTCCTCCGTGATTTCGTTATCTTCGATGTCGAAATCGACACCTCTGATAATAACAGTTAACTTTGGAAAGTTTGTTTAGGTGTACTAATGGTGGCTTGGACCCCGAACGCATTCTTGGGCCAGTGGGCCAAAATATGTGCAAATTCGTGTGTTTCCTTACATTTTAACATAATTCTTCGGTTGGAAGACGTTTAATGTCTTTAAACAGGATGCCCGGGTAATAAGCCCTCAGTTGTTTTACGATCTGAGGGATTCGTGTTGTATTGTTTATTTCTTCAATAAACAGAGTTGGGATTCTGTATTGAGGAGACTCTTGTGATTGTGTGACAGTGGTGGTGTTTTTAGTGTTGTCAATGTCGTTACTTGTGTTTTGGGGTTCCTGTTTCTTAAACCTGTTAGAGTTAGTATCGTTATTATTATTAGAGTTCGTGGCGTTGTTAATATTACCATTAGTGGCATTATTAGTATTATGGTTAGTGGCATTATTATTGCTAGAATTATTGTAGATATTAAAACTATCATTAGTGATCTTAACATTATTAGAATTAATAGCATTGTTAGTCATAGGGTTAGTGATGTTACTAGAGTTAGAGTTAGTTGGATTATCTGAGACTATACTTACGTTCCCCTTCTTCTTCTTTGTTAGCCTTCTTTTACTCGTGGTTGTTTTCCCTTCTTCAGATGTCTTCTTTGTTGATTCTTCAGGACCTGAGTTTTCGCTTTCTGAACTGTCCGTGGTTGTGCTTGTAGTTTCCGAGGCAGGTCCCTCAATTACCTCGTTGAGCATTTCTGATATTTCTTCATTAGTTAAGGTACAACCATTAGACCGTGTGACACTCCTCCTCCTTTTACTATTCATTGTTTTACTAGTCCTGATAAGGACTAAGGACTAACCTTTTTAGTAAAACTTTTAAATAATGCACTAAAGCAAAATATTCTTTGTCTCTGTAATACTACTATCGCAGCTCCTGACTGCACGTCCGCTCTGCTTGACGTCGACCTTCGACTATTACCTTCCATTTGTATGTAAGGTGTTGTTGGTCTTTTATAGTGTTCTGGTGGATTGTAGAGAGCTTGTCATTAATGGTTAGATTATCACTGTTTCTGATTGGAGAAGATATTTCCTGTAGATTCAACCAATGGTAACCACAGGTTACTCACTTCTAATCCGGAATCTCTGTTTGGTAAAGGTCTGAGAGTGTTAATATTAAAAGATTCTTTATTTTTCTTGTCTTTCAGAATTTCTCTCTCTCGATGATTCTAGATTTCTGACAGTTTCTTCTGTGTCCAATTGACGTGGCCTGTTCTGCTGTGGCTGAATTTTGAGTTTTTATTAGTATTGTATTATCTTTACGTTATTTCATACTTGTTGCGAGCTTTCTTCCTGTTTCTCCAATGTATGTATTGTTGAAGAAACACAGAATTTCTAATATGACGTTTTTCAGATTCTCTTTGATAAGCTACTGTGTGTTTTTTACCAGAATAGA
Source organism: Tachypleus tridentatus (assembly GCF_004210375.1). Classification (NCBI taxonomy): domain Eukaryota; kingdom Metazoa; phylum Arthropoda; class Merostomata; order Xiphosura; family Limulidae; genus Tachypleus; species Tachypleus tridentatus. The sequence goes on from NC_134831.1 coordinate 83,578,710, forward strand.
ACTTAACGTATTGTAGGATTTCTACCAGACTTCTATGTTGAATTTCTTGGCTATGCGTTTGAGTTTTCATTGAAATGATGCACGTATGGTAGATACATGGTGGTAGTGGTGGTAGCTTTCTTATATTTTCTTTCTGTCATGATCTTCTTCGCTAGATAGGCTGTGGAAACATTGTTCGGTGGAGTGGTGTGATTTGAATAAGCTGGTCTGTATTCGGAATCGTTTATTATCGAAGCTAGTCTTCAAGGTTATAGTTAAGATGAGTGATCATCTGATAGAGAAGACTGTAATGAAGATTAATGATTTATTTACAGAAAGTGTCGTTTCAGGTAAATATACTTTCAATAACGTTGTTTCTGAGTGTTTGTGAAGTGGAAGGAAACAATACTAGTAACAAATGAAAAGTGGCTTGAAAACATAATAAATAAATTAAAGAATAAAACGATTCTTAAGCACAAAACTAAACAGTCATTAATGAGTGATAAAGTCCCTTTGTTAGTGTTATAGGTCTAGAAATTTACCTTTGAGCCAGGTAGGCCAACTAAACAGTAAAGTAGAATTATATGAATTGATATATATGAATTATTAAGTTGAAGAAAATTAACAAACTGACGTAAAGAGTACATTATAATTAAACACTTTTCCTTTCATCTGTACAGGCATCATAATGTGACGGTCAATACCATTATTAGTAAAAGTAATCCAAAGGTTACCTAAGGATTGTATTGACTAACTTTCTTCCCTCTAATAAAAAGAAAGAAAAATAGATAGCTTGTACAGATAGTATTCTGGTAGGTTTGTACTAAACTCAAAACACAAACTCTTCGTCTGGCTATTTTCAATGTCCTTAGTCACAGAGTACTTGCAGAGTAGGTACCTGAACTGAAGTGACTTGAAACTAAATGGTCGATTCTTCCATTGTCTTATATATCTTAACTGTTTCGGAAATACAACGTGATATTTTGGCAACATATAATAGTTTACATTTCATGCAACGATTAATATACATGAAATACTCATAAAAAACAAATAAACTAACAGACAAAGGCCGAAGAAAAAATGTATTTTTCTCAATGAAGCTGTAACCTCTGACAATACATTATAACAATTCTGCCAGTTGCTTAGAGGATAGGTTTTTAAAAGGGGAGAAATGACGCAGTTTTATTTGAACTCAATACTCGTTTTTAAGGTATTGTGGAAAATCAAGAAGACGTCCAGTTTTGCTTCAAAATATTGGTAAATAAAGTGAAAATAAACATACATATAATGGACCTAACTAAATACTGTGGATGTTGGACAAATATAATAAATATTTTAAAAAATATACTCGTGTATTAGTGTGACATTTTTGCAGTCCTTTCTTCTAAGTTAGTATCAACAAGTTTACTAACACCTTTTCACCGGTGTTTGTATTAGATCATACCTTAAGTAAAGTCCGATTTTTGGCTCAGAAAAAAAAGAAAGGATTTCAAACGCTTTTAATGTTATTTTATTCAATAATATATGTTCCATTATTATTAATTACTTTCTGCTTCCCAGTGGCTCAGCGGTATGTCTGCGGACTTAAAACGCTAAAAAATCGAGTTTCGATACCCGTGGTGGGCAGAGAACAGATAGCCCATTGTGTAGCTTTGTGCTTAATTCTAAACAAACAAACAAATTACTTTCTGCTAACGGTTCACAAGCTTCTGAATGCCACTTCTATAAAATTCTTGAGGTTTAGACGAAAAGATTGTAGAGTGGATAGTTTTGACAACTTCATGTGTTCCGAGCTCTTTTCTATCAAGATAGTTCTGTAAACTTCGGAATAGATGATAAGCAGATGAAGCAAGGACTGTAGAATAAGGAGAATGTGGAAGTTTATCCCAGTCTAGCTCTTCAATTTTTGTAGATGTGACCCTTGCTGTAGGGGCCAAGAATTATTCTGGTGAAACACAACACCTTTACGATTAATCAAAGCAGGATTTATTTTTTTCAGGGCAATATTCAAGTGTTCTAACTTTTCACAATAGAAGTGTGATGTAATTGTTACATTGAGTGGCAGCAACTCAAAGTGTTTCACACCAACAGTATCCTATCAGACGCTTAACAAGACTTTCCTAGGGTGGAGGTTTATTGTGGGCTGTACTTTAGCCAGTTTGCCTGCTCTGAGCCATTGTCTGCGGCGCTTAACATTTTTCATATCTAATTACTAGCCTGTCCCAAAAAGGTGCGTTAAATTCACGAGAGTGCAGAGAAGTGGAAATGTTGACACCTTTCCAAGCTGTTGTAGATGACGATAAACTGATGAATCAGTTAAATTAAGCTTCTACACAATCTTCATCAAGTGCAGCCAGCAGCAAGTCATCATTAAACTCAACAGTACAACCTGAACATGGCATCACTTGAGCTGTAGTCACATGATCTGAACTTTGAAACAAACTTCAATATTTTCTTTCATTGACAGACTCCACACCATAAACATCTTGAATGTTTCGTATAGTTTCTGCTGCACTATTGCCTTTTTTAACTCATAAAGCGTTATATGCCTGATGTGCTCCACAGACAAATTCATCTTTATAAGGTTTTATTTCATAAATGATCTAAAAATGTGGAGTTGTATTAGTTTCCTTTAGTTGTCTGAACATTTCTATACAAGTTATACTGCACATTTTAGTCATTAAATGAATCTACAATACAGGAATTATGATGCACTTTCTGTATTAAATTTTAGGACATTACTTATAGGATTATCTGACACCTTATTTCATCCTTTTACACTTTCAGAACACATTAGATAAAACTCAAAACCGTCAAAGGATTTGATTGACTAATAACTCGACCAGCTCTTTTTGGACTTTGTTTTGAAAATATTGTTTTATCATTTAAGTCATGTAATAATATGGAAGGAATGACACTGGCACTGAGCATAAATAAATGATATGAGTGGCTAAAATACATAAACATGCTAAACTTCAGTTAGTTGAATGCTAAATATCCTATTACGAATTATGAGGTAAATTTACAACAATCGTTGTTCGCAATATCAAAGAATCCACTTGACATAAAGTTCACGTGAATATTTAAAAGGTTGCTACTTTCCTCCTGTTTGAAGAACAAAATATAGAACAGGTCGTTTTTGTATTTCTCATACACCTTCAAGTCATCATATTTAATGTCTCCTGGTGAAACTTCTTCTCTTTTTACTTTTGGAAATACACACCTTATGCAGACATATCTTACCTGTTTGGATTAAAGACTAACGCAGCATATGAATTAATTTTTTTTAATATTTAGCCTAACTGTCATGTATATAGGGTTACTGTCTCTTTTTTCCAACTTAGCTTTTTCTTTATCATGAAATACAAAATGTGTTTCTCAACATCTGAGACACCATTGATGGAATGTTGTACCACTGGTATTTTCACAAGGCTGAGCTGGAGTAGTTTCTTTGCTCTCATTTTAATGGTAGCCTCTACATTTGTGTATTGTGATTTTTTCACCTTGGTACTTTATAAAAACCTGAGCAAAGCTTTCTACTAATTTTTATAGTTCGCCTTCTTCCTGGTTTTCCAGCTAGTTTTTATTCAATTTTCTCTTTAATAAACTATAATATACATATATCTCAATTGTGACTTTCTTAGTTTTTTGCACAGGAAAAATACATTTCTTTTGTTTTGTTGCTAATCCTATATCCAACATGAAGTTATCTGTAAGTAGGTACATGTATAACACGCTGGTACATTCATCGCTCTTATATAACGTTGCTGTATTCACGTATTACGTCTGGTAAAAAACGTTTTCACTGAACTAGCCGTCATTTCTATTGAACTGTTTGCAAACCCGCAGGTACTTGTTGGTACAGGTAAGATACACACCTGCAAAAAATTAAAACAAGTAAAGTAATCGTCACAATGCTTGTTTGTTTGTGCTGAATTTCACGTAAAGCTACTCGAGGGCTATCTGCGCTAGCCGTCCCTAATTTAGCAGTGTAAGACTAGAGGAAAGGCAGCTAGTCATCACCATCCACCGCCAAATCTTGGGCTACTCTTCTACTAGTGAATAGAGGGATTCACCGTCACATTATAAAGTCCCCATGGCTAAAAGGGCGAGTATGTTTAGTGCGACCGGGATTCGAACCCGCGATCCTCGGATTACGAGTCAAACGCCTTAACACGCTTGGACATGCCGGGCTCCGTTACAATGTCACATTTTGAAGTTAAAGGAAACATTGTTGTGTTTTTTTTTTTTTTTTTTAGTTAAACAACAAGCTACACGTAATATGAGGATCCTGGTTTCGAATCCCCTTCGCACCAAACACGCTCACCCTATCAGCCGTGGGGGCGTTATGATATGAAGGTCAACCCTACTATTCGTGGGTAAAAGGGTAGCCCAATAGTTGGTGGTGGGTGGTGATCACTAGCTGCATTGCCTCTAGTCTTACACAGGTAAATTAGGGACGGCTAGCGCAGAATGACCTTTAGTACTTTGCGCGAAATTAAAAAAAAACAACACAGAGGTATATCTGTGTTCTACCGGCCACGGGTATTGAAAAGCGGTATTTAGCGGTAAAACTCCACAGAGATACCACTGTGACGCTATTGGGCATTACCACCTTATTCACCTAACTTTCTACAAGGACGTCTATGGACACCATAAGGAACAAACACTCCACGAAACTTGAAAGAATATTATACTTTGAGAGAAATACATTATTTATTAATGTATCTCAGAACTGTTTGTATAGATATTAACATTTTTACGAATAAAGCGGAGAGCAACGATTGGACACTCCTAGGTCATCTACAGGTTAACAAAGAGAGAGTTTGCAACATGGCTTAGGGATGAGAGCATAAACAAATACAGGATTGCAGGAAGTGCTGCAGTTTAATGTTAGGTTATTAATTAGTGTTATAAAAGTGTTCCTTTTCAAATTTACATTATTTTTTGTATAAGTAGTGCTTCTGCGATTTTAGGTGTGTTTATATTTCTTTCCGTACTTAGTATCTGGGTGTTATTTATGGTTATGTTGTGTTTATTTGACTTGTGGTGTTCAAAAACTTGTGAAGGTGTTTCTTTTTGTTATTTGAATCCAGTTTCCATTTTCTCGGCTTGTTTCTTCAATACAGAAGCAGAGGAAGTTGTTGCATTATATTTTTTTAAATAATGATGGTGTTGTGTTTGTAAATGTAATTTTTATGCAGTATAGACTTTAGTTTTGTACCTGGTTTTTGAATAAATACGTGTTTACTGTAAAGTTGTATTTTGTTATAATTGTTTTCCAAACGTTGGGTATTTTCTCGGTGATATCGAAAACATGTGTTATGCACCACTGTATGGTCTTGTGGTTTGTTTTTTATTAGGATTAATTACCATATGTTTGTTGCTGGTCTAGGTGTATAATTTTTTCAATGGTTTTTGGGAAAAAATTTCTTGATGTTGATGAAGTGTTGTTTTTTTGTTGATTTCATCGGTAATTTTATCGGATGAGCATAGTTTTGTGGCCGTGTTTATTGGCTTTCTTGATATGGGTGAATTTTCTGCGTATTTCTGTTTTGAATTGTCTATCGATTCTTGTGATCTTGAAGCTAAGAAATCCTATTTAGTTGTTTTTTTCCATTTCACAGGTGAACTTAGTGTTGAGCTGCATGGAGTTAACATGGTTGAAAAAATCTAAATGTGTGTTCTGTTCATGTGAATCCAACGATTGTATTGTCAAATATCTGTACCAGTATAGTGGTGGGTGTCAAGTTGAGCTGATCGCCTGAGATTCAAGCTGTGTCATAAAAATGTCATCTGGACGGGTGACATGGGATTCCCCATACTTAGGCCATTTATTTGTAGGTACTTTTAGTTAATGAACATAAAGTCAGTTTTAGTGGTAGTGAATTCTATAAATGTTGAAAATTGGTTGCTTGGAATGTATATCAATGGGTTGGTGTCTTGAATATAAAGTTCTAAAGTCATCTTGGAGGCTTCAGTGGTGGTTGGGACTTCTGTGAAGAGTGAGATAACATCAAATCTGGCCATTAATACTTTATGATTTATTTGATTAATAATGGATTTAAAGTTAAAAGAGTCTTTGAAAAAGAACCCTGCTGATGTTAGATATTTAGAAAATACCAACTTTATATATTTATCGAAGTTGTAGTTAAATTACTTATACGTCGATATGATGAGTCGTAGTGGACAATCGGGTTTCTTTGGTTTGTTCTCTTCTTTCAGGTTGTTTACAGAACTAATATTTTCTCGTGTGAGGTTGTTTTTTAGTTTTATTTTCTGTGAAATGATGTTGATGGTTTTGTGTGAAAATTCTTTCAAAAGTTGTTTAAGCTACAATTATGAGGTGTTTTAAGGAAATAGATGTTTACAATTCTACCTAAAAAAACAAACAAACGGGTTACTAGTCGTAGATGGAAAGGTTGTCGAAGTTGTCTTCTTTCTGGTGGTTGTTTTCCCTCTTTCATTAGTGTTTTCAGTTTGTGTAGAGTGGATTACCAGTCTTCAATCCAGGTCTTTCATGTTTTTGTTACTTGTCATACAGAATTAATAATAAAATATTATCAGTCTTATATAAATTCACACTGAAATGTTGGGAGTATATGTTAAAGTTGTAATATCTATTGAAAATTTCACCCGATAACCAATACGTCCTGACAAACAGCCTCGTAACACACGTACAAGGTTTCATCACTTGTCTTGTAACATGAGATCTTTATTCTCTTTATTCTGAACAGGAACAAAAAGAATATGTTTATTAGACGACTTCTCCAACAGTACACCATTGTTCTAGGGCTTCTTCAAGCATTAATGATCATACGTTTTCTTCATCTAACGGCACGATTTAACCAATAATAACTGATGATGAACCAGCTGTGAGAAATTTCTTTTCACTGAATTTAGCAGAGATAGTAAAAACATTATCTATGTTACAATATCATCAAATCTACAGAAATATAAAACTTTGGATTATAATACTGACAGATGTCATGATTCACACATATACTTATAACAAATTAAGTCCAGATGTAATGATTGAAGATGAAGTGGTAGCAACAGTTATAATCCAAAGAGACAAAAATATTCCATATTTGACCAGAGTAGCTGTAAAGAAATATCTACGTGGTTTTAGAAGAGGGAATTTAATGATTAAAAAATGTGTTCAACTTGTTAAAGAAGAACGGTACGGAAAACTGTGTCTTCTTGTTAATTTTTTAAACGTAGGTGCAATTAAATTTTATTTACGTAATGGTTTTTTAAGTTATTTTTAATGAAATTGAAATAAATGTTTAGAAACCAAATATTACTGTGTTTATATATGGAGTTTATTTAATTCATAACAACATTTGATATCTTTTATTTTACTAGTTTCTCGTGATTGGAGCTCAAAATAAATCATTTATTTTCAACAGCATTATTCTGTTGTGTTGCGTCCTTTTGACACCACATAAGTGTTCTGTTCATTATTCTATTTAATAACACATTTGGTTGACACACGATTCACCTACAATGTCATGCTGAAATAAATAATCAATGCCCTGTTGTATAAAAATTTACCTTAGTTAAATAAAGACAAGAATCTCTTATGTCTTATTTTAACCATGACGCAAGGTTAAATTGACGGTATACGGAGATAGAGGTACGGAGCTCGAGTTGTGACGTAGTTGAATTTATTATTTATTTTCAGCTATAGGCGGGTTATAATAGTCATAACAAATACTGTTACCATGAGCTAGACACCTCTCTGGTTCGAAGGATATTGTTAATGGACTGTCAATAGTCTAAAATTATATATATATACAATATATATACGTTGAGTGTACCAGTTCTCTAGTGGAAATTGGAAATGATAAACGATAAATTTGAAGTTGAAAATGTTCTTATCTTAACGTGATTATCAGTCACCAAGCGCTGTTAACGGTGATGAACATTTTCACTAAGTCATTTTATAAATTGACTTACTGTCTTCAATAAACATACCGTTAAAGGTTAGTTTGTTTTGTGATGTGTCTATATTTTTTATTTAACATAAACGCATAATGTTAGGGCAGGCAGAAGGAGCGCATCTGAATTTATGTGTTATCACACTATTCAAACGAAAGCCAGGCAAACGACGTATTCGTACACTGTCTGGAGGAGTGATGTGATTTCAGTATGTTTATCGTTTACAATGGAAGCAGCTCTTTAAGGCTATAGTTAAGATGTGTGATTACTGACAGAGAAAACTGTAATAAACATTCATGATCTACTTCCAGAACGTTTCATGTAATTATACTTTCAAGTGTTTTACAAGAGGAAGAAAATATTAATAGTAGCAAATAAAAAGTGGCCTTAAAAATAATAAATAAATTATAGAATAAAATATTTCTTTATCACAAAACTACACAATCATTAACGAGTGACGAAGCTCGTTTGTTAGTGTTTTCGAGATACAAGGGTCAACTGAACAGAAAAAAAGGATTATATGGAATGATATTAAATTGATGAAAATAACAAAATGACATAAAGAGAGCAGTATATTTAAATACTAAGACCGTTACAATGTACGGTCAGTCCCACTATTCGTTGGTAAAAGAGTGAACCAAGAGTTGGCGGTTGGTAATGATGACTAGCTGCCTTCCCGCTAGTCGTACATTATTGAATTAGAGACGACTAGCGCAGATAGTCGTTGAGTAGCTTTGTGCGGGCCTGGCATGGCCAAGCGCGTAAGGCGTGCGACTCGTAATCCGAGGGTCGCGGGTTCGCGCCCGCGTCGCGCTAAATATACTCGCCCTCCCAGCCGTGGGGGCGTATAATGTGACAGTCAATCCCACTATTCGTTGGTAAATGAGTAGCCCAAGAGTTGGCGGTGGGTGGTGATGACTAGCTGCCTTCCCTCTAGTCTTACACTGCTAAATTAGGGACGGCTAGCACAGATAGCCCTCGAGTAGCTTTGTGCGAAATTCCAAAACAAACAAACAAATATCTCACTTACGACTTTTTGTTCTGCTTCTCTTCAGAAATAAGCTACATATCACAAAATAATAAATGTAAGTGAAACAAAATAGTTAAGGTTTATTTAGATCATAAAGAAGGAAAACTGTTTCGCTAATATTTATAAAAAATATAATAATACATCAACATTATTAATACTAGAAAGGTTAAAGCATCAACCAGACATAAAAATCATATTAGTTTCGATAGGTAAAACTGAAAACCTTTTTGGAACAGAATAAAACTGTCATTAGGTCATTACGAATATGACTACATTATCTTCTATGTTTAGATTCAAACCGGTTCAGAAGAGTCAATGTACACTTTTCAATTTCACAGAAAAACAAAAAGGATAAAACTTCACAATAGTGTTGAATCCACATCTCACTTCATTGTTGAGAAGATTTTTTTCTATTTGGTGTTACGCTGGTGAAAGAAGTCTGATTCATCGAAGGTTTTCTTCGATCAGTATTAATTTTGTGGTTAGTCGTGTGAACATGTAAGAATAAATCCCGTGTGTCAACTTTCTTCCAACGATATAGTTTTCATGATTTTTTACTCTTGTTGAAACAAATTAAAATTTTTGATCAGCACAAATGCGGTTGAGGGCTATATTATTCTAGTAAATACCCTAACTGTAGTGCTCTTCTGTCTTAACAGGCCCATTGTTAAATTTATTTGAAAGTTTATTTATTGACTTATAAGTTTGTTTAATTTTATTCCATTTTCTTTGTTTGTTTGTTTTAAATGATACATATGTTGGATACCTTATAAATATATTAACTTTCATCACGTTTTTAAATTAATTCAATTTGACATCAACACTGTTATTAAACCATGCTATAACAAAGAAAAGTTTAGGCAATTCTCAATACAATAAATTTGTTGTAACTCAACATTGTTTAAAATGTGCTATCGGTCAGTTTTAACAAAGTAATTGTGAACAACCACCATTTATGAAAAAAATATCAAAATGTCAACATATTCGACTTAAACTAAAATCATTAAAAGAAAAATTATTTTCTACTTTATTCGTTACCAATTATTATTTAATATAATATTTGAAATCTAAACATTTTATTTTTATGTGTAGCACCTATGATTATACTCTTTTCTTATGTTTATTAAATTCAGGTAATTATTGGATCTTAAATATTTTTAACGAAGAGGTACAAAGTTTGGTGTATCAGTGTGTATAAAAGTTTAAATCTTAACTGTTTATTTTCCATTTGTCACAGTTATTGTTCGTCAATTTCTACATAGTTCGTAACTTTAACACCAAATGTTGTTTATTTTAAGTACGGCTGATTTGGTTTGTTTTCAGTTTTGTGCAAAGCTACGCGAGGGCTACCTGCGCTAGTCGTCCCTAATTTAGCAGTGTAAGACTAGAGGGACGGCAGCTAGTCATCACCGCCCACCGCCAACTCTTGGGTAACTCTTTTACCAACGAATCGTGTAATTGACCTAACATTATAACGCCCCCACGGCTGAGAGGGCAAGCATGTTTGGTGTTACGGGGATTCGAACCTGCGGCCCTCGGATTACGAGTCGAGTGAATTAACCACCTGGCCATGCCGAGCCGTGATACTTGATTAGACAATTTCTCCGGAAAAACAAATTTATATTAATAAATAAATTTATATTATTCTGTACATTGTTGTCCAATAAAAGTGGAGAGACTGATCAAGTATAGAAATATTTCAAAGACATTTTTTTTACACGTTAAACTTAGATATTTTCTTTATAAGAAAATAAAAGTATTATTAATTTAAGAAATTTATATTGACTTCTCTGACGGGAGATTTATATCATTAGTAGATCAACAGAGTTCGTAGAAAGTTAAATTAGGAAATCGGAAGAACAAATTCTCAACTGCAATGTATAAAATTAATATAAAGGATTTATTTTAAATACCAATTAAGATAAAGAAATAGTTATGATAGAGGTAGAACCTTTAAGAGACGATCAGGGAATATATCTTATGAATAAGATTGTTTGGTTAACAGAGTTTATTATTTCTTCAATTTGCAAAGATATAAATGATGTTCCTTAGCCTGAACAGAGATAGTGAACACCAATGGTTGTTTTAAATGGTACAACAAACGATAAATTTATAATGTAAGTTTCATTTTTCATAACTACCTATTTTTCTTGAAAATATAAAGCTAATAAAATATAAATTAAAATAACTTTTAGGTATGGATATATGAGGTTCTGGCCTTAATTACTGTCAACAAACCTTGTTGAATGTGTTAACCAAAAATCCTGAATTATAATATTAATAATTTAAGTAGAAAAGTGAGTGAGAAAATTAGACCAGTACTGTCCTTTATCACATCAAGTTTACTACTTTAAAGCCACAAGTTTCATGTTTATACTTTTAAATAATATAAATATGTTCTGCTTTACTTTGAAGACGTTTAAATATTTTGTTGTAGCTATTGGTGTAAGAAATATTTCTTCCATGTATCACGTAACAATTTTGTGAATGGACACTTTAGCGACCCATTTTCAATATCTAAAGTTTGTGATGGTGTAACTGTATTTCTCTAGTAGTTGTATCCATATGAACACTAATTTTTTATCGCAGTCAACCATAAATTACAAAATATCTTTGCTCAGTATATCCTAGCTGTACATAAATATAAAAATTTGCTATTTCTCCAATCTTTTTTCATGGTATTGGCGATGTTGGAGCTGTAACAATAGCTTTATTGCATTAAAGTCGAAAAGTAGAATGAAAATTTTATCACTGTTGCATTATTGAACACTGAATTCTTAAGAGGTGTGGGGTGTTTGTAAACTGTGCTTTAGTCCAAAATTTGCATTATATTTCAAGTAGAAGTCGCATTACAGTTTCCACCGGTTGATTCTGTTCTTGGAGTTATTATTTAACAGATGTCTACAGCTATCAATGTCAACAACTAATTTTAACATCAAGAAACTTTACGTCTATCAAAGATGGTACATAAATTTAAAGACAGTGTTAAAGTTCTGGACAAAGTGGATGATTTCGTTTATGGTTCATATGTAACCTGAACTAATTCCCAGTAAGAACTGGTCAGAGGGTTATAAACGTATATTTCGTTTAAAAAATGTTCAAGGGAAATAAACCTAGTATACATGAATATAAATGAAGTTTTAATAAACTGTGTTTTTTAATGTTTTTAGCAAACTAATACATATTAAATTAAATACGTTTTCTACACAGTGTAAGCCTGTTTACTTCAAAGCACATTACATCCTATCGTACGTTGTCTTGTACTTTTTAACATGTAAAAATTTAAGGATTATAAACGAAAATTTCGTTTCAAATGTGTGCCCGGTAAATAAATTTAGAATTTATTAAAGATGTCGCCGCTGTTGTTTTCTTGCACGTGCCTTTTATGTGAACGTTCGATATTTAATGCATTCTATTAGCCAATCCGGTTTTTGGTGTGTATATTTCTTTTAGTTCAAGAAAAAAAATGTAATTTTTCAAAATATCGTTTGGAAAGAGCAAATTTGTTTTTATGTAACATTATTTTGAATAACACAAGAAGCGTAGTACGAAACTTTCATCCATGTGAACATTTGCAATAGTTGATTCGTTGACAAGTGTATATATATATATACACGTTCGAAAGATATAATACATTGGTAATGCCCACAATGTTTGAAATACTAATCAAATTACATATATTTAAGTTATATCTAAATTGAACATTCGAAATAATTACAATTCTCAAATTATCACATATCTTTTAAAAGGTATTTCAGTATGGTCTTTAGGTACCACTGATATTAATAGATGGTGCACAAATTAGTGAATGCGGTTTCTCGAAATTTAAATGTGTTTTTTTATAATGTATTATCTTTTTCTAACACTAGATGACACGAGAATATACAGAATTACCTTTTCCCTTATGTTCTCGAAATTTATAAAGTAATGAAATATATTCACCCTGAAAATTTTGATTCCTATAGAAAGATAGAAATGCTCCTAATGAAAGTGAATCACTGAGCTTGAATCTCATATTTTTGTATTACAGGCGATAAACGTATACCTTAATGTAAGATATATTATCTGGAAAAACAGTGAGAACATGTTTAATCAAAATACTTAGAGACCACAACTTGAACTGTTGTGTCTTTTCTTCAACAGAACTGTAATGTTGTTTACTAAGAATAGAACTGAAGTATTATTTTCTCGGAACCAAACTACAATGTTATTTTGTTAGGAAAATATTGGAAAGTTGTCTTTTCAGTACAGCAGTTATGGTGTTATTCTGTACTAAGACATTTTTATTAAAGTGGAAAATAATTAACGTGGAAAATATTGTTTACATAAATAATTGTAATTAAGCTTTTACACCATAATATCTCTGTCGTGTAAGTGTTTGAACTATTTCAATAATAATATATATGAAACATTGATATAATCCCAGACTTCACACGAAACGTTTTGTCTGGCAGGCCTTAAAAAGTTAGGACCAGTCAACAGACGTAACTCATTGGAATCAAGAAACTTTCGGATATAAAACTGTTCCATATACAGCAATACCAACAGATCTTATAAATACTACCAGTTTTTGACCAGATATGGAAACATCGCTACAGTTTCTTAGAGAAAACAAAAACGGAAACTTACACCGTGTTTGTGGCCACACATTATGCAAAAAATAATCATTATCCTGATGGACTATCTGTGAAATTCTATTATTCTAAGTGGAATGTTTTAAATCCTTATTTTATGAGTGTCTTAATATTTCCCTTCCAAAAGGATGTGTTTCTCATATAACATCTTGATGAGATGTTCTTATTCTCTGAAGACACAAACAACTCACTAGGTTTGTTCACTTATTGACCAATATTATTTCTCAATGTAGACTACAAAATTTTTGCCAAAGTTATTAGTTTTCGTTTGGACACTGTGTTAATTGAACTTGCCCACTAATATATTTTTAGGGTTTTGTAGTGTTATAAATACAATTCAAAAATCACATCAAGTTATTCTCATTAATTGTTCTGACCTTGGCTTGTGGTCACCAAAGGTATATAAATACAGTAACCAGAGGTGATGTTGGAAAGCGCAGATTATGCAAATGTTCCCTTAACATCGGTCCAGTGTTCTTGGATTCATGCACAATTTTGTAGGAATCATTCCAGCATCACCACTATAACCACAAGCTTTATTACAAGAATAATAATGGTGGTTTGACGTCAAACAATACCTAGAAGTTTGCTTATTTCACAATAGATAGAGATAACATGGAACTACTTGTAACATTTTTATTTAAAATATGAAGGAAGCAACAACCTTTTCACTATCCATATGAAGTTTTATGACAAGTAATTTTTTTTATATTGTGAACAATCATTGTTGCAATTTTTTCATTAATAATAATAAGATATTTAACATTCAACTAACTAAAGTTTAAGATATTGATGTATTGTGTCCACTTTCACTATCTATATATGATCAGTGCCGGTGCTGTACTTTCAACGTTCTCACTTGAGTTAAATGATAAAACAGTATTTGCAAAACAAAGATCTACAGGCGCTGGTCCAATAATTATTAAATGAAATCCTGTGACCGTTTTGAGTTTAATTTAATGTATTGTGAAACTTGTACAATGAAATAAAATACATACACCAGTGAAAAGGTGGTAGGAAACTTGTTGATACTATCGAAGAAGAAATGAGTACAAAAAATCACACATTTAAAGAAGTATGTTCTTTAAAACATTTATTATATTTGTTCAACATTCACAGTACTAAGTTAGATCCACTATATTTATGTTTATTTTCACTTTGTTTTGAAGCCAAACTCGACGTCATTTCCATTTTCCCCAATACTATAAAAGCGAGTATTGAATTCTAACAAAACTGATGTCATTTCTCTAGTGATTAAAACCTATCCTATAAAGAAAATAATTTTTTGGAACAATTTCTCACAAGTCTAACACATTACTCCAACGTTTCCAAACTATGGTTCCTGAACTCTTTCAGGATTCGCAAACTTTTCAGGTGGTATTCTGATAAAATTCCATAATAGCGAAAGCAGAAGTATTTATACAACTCCATCACACTGAGTATATTACAAGACCTTCATGAGAAATGTAAACGTGAAACTTTCAGGTGTTTTATGTTGTTTTCTTTTAAATTAAATGTACTGCTTGAGTTGTCCTTAGTATTATTAATATATACAAGTGAATTTACCCTCAGAGGTATTTTATTTAACCTCTAAAATTAAATCCTACAACAAATCTGATTTGGTAAACTATGAAACAAGATATTACAAACAACGAATCTACCTCACTTGTACTGTTTGTTTGGTTTTAGAATATCGCGCAATGATACACCAGGGATATCTGCGTTAACCGTCCCTAATTTTGGATTGTAAGACAAGAGCAAAGGCAGCTAATCATCATCACTCACCGCCAACTTTTGGATTACTCTTTTACCAACGAATATTGGGATTAACCGTCACATTATAACTGAACCAAACCTGTAAAGGTGAGCATGTTTGGTGTGACGGAGATTCGAACTAGCGACTCTCAGATTAAATACACTTATATAACGGCCTTAGTCAGTTGGTTTATTTATGTTTGTGAATGTTTAATTTATTTCAAACGTTGTATCCAGTGTAACATATTATATGTTTCCAAAATATCATGTTGTATTTCCGAAACAGTTATAATAAATAAGGCAACGTAAAAACCAACCTTCCAGTAACTAGTCATTTCAGATCAAGTGCTTACTGTGTCAGATCTGAGTGACTAAAAGTTATGAAAATAGCTAGACTAAGAGTTTGTATTTAAATATACTGTACTCTTTATATCAGTTTGTTTATTTTCATTAATTTAATTCTCACATATCAATTCATATAATCCTTCTTTCCTGTTTAGTTAACCCACGTGACTCGAAGATAAGTTTCAGGACTGATAACACTAACAAACGGGTTTCATCACTAGCTAATGATTGCGTAGTTTACTGCTTAACAATCGTTTTATTCTATAATTTGTTTATTATTTTTCAGGCTTCTTTCATTTGTTAATATTATTATCTCCTTTCATTTGTAAAACACTCGGAAACGATTTTATTGAAAGTATAATTACCTGAAACGAAACGTTCTGTAAATAAATCAAAAATCTTTATAACAGTCCTCTCTATCACATGACCACACATCTTAACTATAACCTTAAAGAGCAGCTTCCATAGTAAAGGTTTCCGAAGATAGGTTGACATTAAAATCACACAACTCTACCAGACGGTGTTTCCACAATCCATCAATTGTACGAGTATGTCGGTTTCCTCGCACTCATTTTAACAGTGCGATAACACATAAATTCGTAGGTGTTGCTTCTGCTTTCCCTATCGGTATGTGTTTGTATTAAATAACGAGAACAGACATGCCATAAAAGAAACCTAACATGTAGCGGTGTGTTTATTTAAGAGGGTTACAAGTTGCTGAAAATATATGACAACATTAACAGTGGTTATGACTGATAATCACGTTAAGAGAAGAACATTTTTGAACTGGGAGTTTATCATTTACCATTTCCGCTAGAGAACTGGTACACTCAACCTATATATACGTGAACTAAATGTCTAAGCTAGTGGTCTTAATGGAATAAGTATAACCGTCTTTAATGTTAGACTATTGATCAAGAGAAGGACAGTCCTTTAAAAATATCCTCTGAACCAGAGAGGTGTCTAGCTATTGGTAACAACATCTATTATCACCATTATAACCCGTCTATAGTTGGAATTAAACAATGAATTCAACTACGTGACAGCTTGAACTTTGTAACTATCGGTCCGCAGACCATCAAGTTAACCATCGCCATGGTTAAAATACAACATAAGAAATTCTCGTCTTTATTTTACTAAGCCAAATTATTTAAATGATAGGATGTTAATTATTTATTTGAACGTGACATTATAGGTGAATCGGGTGTTTATCACACGTGTTATTAAAGATAATGCATCCCGGTCGCGCCAAACATGCTCGCTCTTTCAGCCGTGGGGGCGTTATAATGTGACGGTCAATCCCACTATTCGTTGGTAAAAGAGTAGCCCAAAAGTTGGCGATGGGTGGTGATGACTAGCTGCATTTCCTCTAGTCTTACACTGCTAAATTAGAGACGGCTAGCACAGATAGCCCTTGAGTAGCTTTGAACGAAATTCAAAAACAAACAAACAAACAAACATTAAACAGAACAATAAAGAGAACACTAAAGTGGTGTCTATGGAATACAACACAATAATGCTGTTGAAAATAAATGATTTATTTTGAGCTCCTGTCACAAAAAACTAGTAGAACAATAGATTTGAAAAGTTGTTATGAATTAAATAAACTTTCATATATTAACACAGTAATATTTCGTTAAACAATAACTTAAAGAAACACAATATGCAAAGGTTTTTTGTTCCCGAATTTTGAAGCCGTTTTTTAAATAAAATGTAATTGCACCTATGTTTAAAATATTAACAAGAAGACAAAGTTTTCCGAAGCCTTCTTTTTTAACAAGTTGGACATATCTTTTAATCATTAAATTCCCTATTCCAAAACCACTTATATTTTTTTTTACATAGACTCTGGTCAAATATGGAATATTATTGTCTCTTTGGATTACAACTGTTGCTACCACTTCACCTTCAATCATTACATCAGGACTTAATTTGTTATAACTATATGTGTGAATCATTTGTATGATCGAATCTGATGATTTTAAAACTACTGTTAATCCAAACGATACTGCAAAGAGTAGAAATAAACATGTTGAACAGAAGAACAGCTATCAGTGTTATAATTCAAAGTTTCATATTTCTGTAGATTTGATGATATTGTGATATAGATAATGTTTTTACTATCTCTGCTAAATTCAGTCAAAAGAAACTTCTCACAGCTGGTTCATCATCAGCTATTGTAGGTTCAATCATGATGTTGGATGTAGAAAACGTATGATCATTTATGTTTGAAGAAGCCATAGAACAATGGTGGACAGTTGGAGAAGTCGTCTTATAAATATATCCTCTTTCTTCCTGTTTAGAATAAATAAAACAAAGCTCACATGCAGGAAGAAAAGTGACGAAACCTTAAATGTGTGTTATGAGGCTGTCTGTCTAGACGTGTTGGTTATCAGGTGAAATTTTCAAAAGATATTATACATTTAACTTATAGCTCCAAAAATTTAATGTGAATTTATATAATATTTATTATATTCTATTATTAACGCTATAAATCAAATATAAAATGTGATTTAAAATAGAATAAAAAAGTGCACATCTTTAAAGAATCTAAAAGTAAGATATAACAATAGAGAGAAAAAATTACATTAGACTATCTGCGAAGAATCAAAACTGGATTTTATCGTTTTTAGTCCCTAAGCATAGCGCTGTCTCAATGATGGACTCAGACAAACTTTTATTCGACTCTCAGTAATCTACTTATCAGTAGATGTACTTCCGTATGAAATTGTCTCATTCTGAGAGTAAATAAAACGAAAATTAAGACCAAAAGTTTTTATTTCTTGATTTCATTCAGTTGATAACTCAGTTTCCCATTTTGCTGAAAACTATAACCCCTTATATAATAAGATAAAGGAACCCACGATAAGCGATGTTAACAGTTACTATAACAGTAAGATTCAGCCAACGTTTTTACTATACACAAGATATTAGGGTTTGAGCTGCTTTGTTTTTCAAAATGTCTTTATTTCACTTCTTTTCGTATCTAATAATAATGTGTTTCTGACAAATTATACTCTATTTTTAAATCTCGTTCAGTGTTTGTTGTTCATGCTGTTCATAGATGTCCTTGTAGAGAGGGTGGGTGTGTAAGGTGATAATGCCCTCTTGCGGACTTTTTCCTCTAGATACCGGTTTTCGATACCCGTGGTCGGGAGAACACAGATAGACCTTTGTTTAGCTTTGTGCTTGATAACAAAGAACAACAAACAAAGGTGTTAAACGTACGTTAGTTTTTAAGATAAGATGAAACTTCTTTAACACAACAAATTTTCACTAATGCTCATTCTTATTTGACACTGTTTTTATATCATGACATCTGGAGTGAAGCCGTAATTATCTGATCAAGTGCAAAGAGACGTTTATAAGTTTTATGTTGTTTGGAATTATCTACCTTTATAAAGTATCGAGGGAATGTAATCCAGTATTGTTGGATGTCACTCTAGGTATTTTCGTTTTAACAAATGATGCCAGTGGAAAAGTTCAAACAGAAATCGATATACTTGTTTTAGTATAACGTATTAGAAGATTTGAAAGATTGTGAACGATATTGTCCTGGTAGACTTGATGTAACTAAGAGTTCTTTAACTGTTTCCTTAAAATGTTATTTTAATGTAATAAATCAGTTGACATCAGTTCTGTTTAGGTTTTTAAACTGAAAACATCATATAAGAGAAGTTGAACCCATATTTATTATTTTGAAATATGTAGCTTATTACTGTAGAGTAACAAAATAAAAACTAAGATATCTAAAAAATGTTGAGATATATTATGAATTACATTAACTATAGGTATTAACCATGCCTATACATCTTTTCACCAATAACTTACCTATTCCATCACTTCACTGACCTTTCACCTCATACATCCTAGCGAAACGTCTTTTTTCATCAGAGCATCCAATTTTTCTTCCAGGAATAAGTGGTTATTTTCACGTGACCAGGCGGGTGAATTGATTAGATCCGCACTATAATCGTTGTATAATTTGATGTAAAGCTTTCGTGAAAGCAAACGTGAGGATTCTAAGGCTATTGTAATTCCTAACGAAATATCTATCATAAAAGAAATAATAATATTTGATATCAACCTGTAGATTGTAGTAATGATTAATACTATAAAAGACAGATTTTGATGTTTCTAAACATTCTACTTAACTGGAAGGAAGTACAGGTTCTCCTTTGTTCCGCATATATCAGCTGTAAAAAGTCTCGAATAACTTATTCATCATCAGTGGTTAAAAGCTTATTCATTAGGTTGGAAGCTTATCTTGTGTTAATAATGGTACCTGATGAAGCCAAGTCTACTTTGGAGTTACACAGGTGATGTTTAATGGGGTTCCATCTGATACTGAAATAGACGTTTTTCATGTGACAAGTGAAACGTTTTAAATTAACATTACAAGTAATATATGAGCACTGTGTTTATCATAAATTTTGTACAAGGCAATAATTAGATTTTATTTCATCACGACCTCACACTTAAACCAAACGTACACATTACAAATATAAATTTATATCTTTTTATTTTTTAAAATATTCAGTTAATGGTAAAAATAACTGACTCGGATTATGAGCTCCATAATACGAGTATATTGAGTAGATTTCAAGTTCAACTTTTTCCTTGGAGTCGCTTTGATTTAGCTTGAATTGCCTTGTTGTATACATTACAATTTATGGTTTCAGTTGAACGCAAAGCTGCACAATGAGTATCCAAATACGATTTCTAGTATTATATGTCTGCAGGTTTTCTGCTGTCACACTAGGGGGCGTTAATTTGGATAGTTAAAACAAAGCAGTTTGTTATTTATGAGTAAACATTCACTTATACAAAAAAATATTACCTACAGAGTCTGTAATTTATTAGTAAAATAATGCTCATACAGTTCTGTGTTTATTTGCAAAACAATATGTATATGATTTGTTATTTAATAGTTAAATAGTATCTAAAAACTTTGTTATTTATTAGTAAACGCCTACCTGTATGGGTTATTGTTTATTAGTAAAAGACTACTTATATAGTTCATTGTTTGTTAGTAAAAGACAAACAACTGTACAATTATTTTAGTGCCAATGCTTGTTTCTGTATGGTTTACATGTGACGTATATTCTTGACTGTGTATAGCGCAAGTCCCGTTTGTTTCCGTGATCTGAAGAAGTTTCTTGAGAGTAAAAATCAACGATATTTGTTTTACTAAAACGCAATAGAATATTGTTGAAATGTCGACACACTCACATGATTCTTATAGAATAAACTGACATGACGAGAGGCAAAGGAGAATATTTGCAAGTTACAGTCAGTGTACTATAGTTCTAGGAAGCTAAAATTGTGATAAACAGATATTAATCGAAAACCTACAGAAGTTAACCGTGAAAGTTTATACATTTCTAATATAAACAACTATTCGTCTTCAGTGAATTACATTGGACGTTAGAATTTCTACGAAGACATTAAATATCGTCAGGGTAAAAGTCAGCTGTGTGAGGCGGATTAAGTGATGTGTGACAATATAAACTTAGGATTAATGTTCTAGTTGGGCCATGGATCATGATATTCGGTCCTAAACAGGATATAAGATTTAGTATTGTTTTGTATATAAAACATAAGTTGTAATAACTATTAATAATAACAGTTATCATAAGATGAATTAATTTTGGTTTGGATATTAAAATGTATTTGTGTTAAAAATAAAATTATCTGTATTAATCTTTTTGATAAATACCACATGTATGATACATATTAATAATTAGTTATCTTCTAAATTAAAATCGAAAATTCAGGTTGTTTGACAAAGTAATTTGTAACGCACGTAACGTAATAAATCGAAGGCTCGTACGTAATATATTTTAATACGTAACATTAGTAAAACCCTACCTATACAATTCATTCTTTATCAGTAAAATATTACATCTATAGAGTTTGTTATTTATTAGTAACAGTGTATTTATATAGTTTTGTATTAATAAGTACAATGCTATTTGTACTGTTTATTTATTTACGCGAGACAAAGATATAAAGCAATTAACATTATAAAGTGCAACAATGTAGCTTGTTTGTGTTTTCTTGTAGGAAAGTCACATCGGGCTATCTGCTGAGCCCACCGAGGGGAATCGAACCCCTGATTTTAGCGTTGTAAATCCGTAGAAATACCGCTGTACTAACCAGGGGCAACCATGTAGCTATAAAACTGGGCGGAAATTCAATATGGATTACTTAAGTAAAAACTTGACTGATTGTAAGAAAAGAAACGACATAAGACAAAGTGAATAGTAATTTGTATTTACTTACAAGATATGTGGGCTTCTTTCTTACAGTTGAGAGAACTTACCTGGAAGAATTCTTGACGAAATATGATATGATATACCATTATATAATTAAAACGATTACGTTAAGCCTATCACAGTGCAGTTACATTTACGTCACAGGTCATTCCAGGATGAATATAAGAAGCCTATAATAACCTTCAGCTATTTCTAAACGTAAAAAAACAATCTTACACAACATCATCCTTGAGAAAGCCACCAAGGCACATACACACAGACACAGCTGAAATGGAGATTGTGTTCGTTAACAACCGTTTTTTGTTGTTTTTTTCTGGTCAATGTCTTTCCAAATACTTCTTTAACACACAATCTTTTTTGTTTGACATTTTTCTTTCAACAAAATATCTGATACCAATTTAACTCACGTCTAATACTCGACAGACGTAGATTTAATGTACGTGTGTAAGTGTTTAATATGAACAAGCAGAAAACAGAAAGATACTGTATTATACATGTAGCAGTTCGCAACGTAATCTATACTAGAGATAAACCAAGAAATAAACTTTCAATTTTTTTTTAAGCGTCAGTTATTATGAAAAACAAAGTTCATGAGAATGAGAGAAAAGTAATAAATATAAATAAGTGAATAATAATATTTAAACAATAGCACACTTCGATATGTAATATGCTTAGGAGGATACCAGCGTTAAAAGTTGGTAAAATGTTTAGTTCGCTAATGTGGGGTATTGTTTGTAAAATATGTGGTTAATAAGAGGGCATAAGTACCCCAACCTTTTTTTTCTCTCTCAGAGTCTGTACCGATGTTTTAATACCAGATCAAGAACTGGTATTATTGGTAAAATGTATTGATGATACAGTGTGAGGAACAGTTTTATTGATATATTCAGCGTTTCTTGATTCTAATGAAGTGACATCTGGTGATTAGTTATAATTTTTTAAAGATATGTCAGACCTTGCGTTGGGTGAAGTATGGGATTATATCAGTGTTTCATATGTATTATTATTGTAGCAGTTAATACATTTAGTCGACAAAGATGTTACGGTGCAGAAAAGTAATTAGAATAACTTATGTATCTAGTCCAATATTGGTGTTTGTTTCAGTTAAATACATATTTAGAAATGCATGTAACTTACACTGTTAAATGTCTATTGAAAAAGTTCAGCCTGTTCACTAGAATTGTATAACATTCTGTATGGTATATATCAACATTATAAGTGTATGTAAAGGTTAGTATTGTTGTACAAGATGAAATTTCAAAAATCTCGCCTAGCGCTAATAGAGTTGTCACAGAAACGTTTTGGTGGGTCCAACGGGGATATTATCAATATTTGTTCTACTGATAGTTCATTGGTGAATGACAATGATGAACGATATGGATCAGCTTGAAGTTCCATTTGTTAAAAGAAAACTGATCTGTGAGCAAGAAAAGAATTCGCGAATCACTTCATTACTTTAATATGTACTCCGGAAAGATGAACTGCAGAAAGTTAAGATTTATTTTTTTCATAAATTGTGTGCTCATGAGAAAGTAGCGACCACCAGATTTACCATCTTTAGAGGACTAGGCTGTAGTTTCTTCAAATCGTTTTCCTCAAGGTATATGATTCTGAAATATTGAACGATTAGCATGAAAATTTCTTTTGGAGGAAATTTTGGTGTTAATAAGATATGTGAAAAAAATGTGAGACGTTTCATTTGGCCAAAAATTAGTCAAGATGTTTTTGAGTCTTGTAAAACCTGTCATACCTCCAGGTTGGTTGGAAAACCTAATCAGAAAATTCCTGTTGCTCTTTTTAAAACACACTATAACTTTTGCAAATCCCATAAGTAGTTTGATTATTTATTGTGGTGATCCTTTACCAAAAAGATAATATTTGTGCTAATGCAATTTCACGTACTATGTAATTTTATGATGATAAGGTTATTTTGATTGATTGTGTTATATACTGTCATGATTATTGAAGTTTTATAAATATTCTTTGACAGTGTATTATTTTTTAATTTTTTATTCGCATGGCATTTCTATATATAATATCCCTGTTAAAAAACTGTCTTACAATTTTGAATACTGTTTTAGTTAAATATATATTTAGAAATGTATGAAACGTATTGTGTTAAATCTGTATTACAAAATTCCCGCCTGTTCACTAAACTTGTATAAGATTCTCTGGTGTAACAATTCATGATATATGTGGATATAATGGCTAGTATTATCGTACAAGATAAAATTTCTAGAATATCGCTAAACGTTTATGAAATGTAATCAACGCAACGCGCCAAAACACAGTATGTATTGTTTGTTTGCTACAATTGTTGTACCATAAATCTCTGACGCTATGTCTGTGGTTAACGCTTATTATTCGGGACCTTCAGATATTGACCAGAAATGTTAACATATTTCGAACATTACAACTTCAGCGGATCAACATCGGAAGTTAGTATTTTTATCAAAGCATCACACACCTTCATCTTAACTTTTTTTCGTTAGGTGAATAATACAGATATCAACTCGAAACTAATAAACTCATCGTGAACCTTGAACAAAATATCTAGAAATTTCCTGATCAAATAGAAAAATCTATACGGTTTATAAGTTTGTAAAATTTTTGTGGGTAAATTATAATTTAAAATAACTAAACTTTGATACTTCTCGACATTTAATTAACTAATAAATGTAAATTAACATTTACCTTCACTTTCAGGCTAATTTGAATTGTAAATGGAAATTAAATTTTCCAATATGATTTGTTTCTAGTTTAATGAAATTATCTATTGAACAATTCTTTTACTTCTGTTTTGAAAAAAAATGACTCGAAAGATTTGTCCTGAGAAAAAAATACCTGGTCTTATACTGAGAAAATAGCTCCATAATTTGTCCTGAGTAAACAACACTGTAGTGCTGTACTAAACAATAACACTTGTTGTTTTGTTCTGAGAAAATAACATCCTCGTAACATTCTGAGAAATCAACATTTCAATTCTGAGGAAACGACACAATAGTTCTAAATATCGTGACAAAATATCTTTTTACTTTTTTATCAGACATATATATTATGATATTTATTATTGTGTTTATCGCGAAAATACGAGAATCAAGTTGAGGTATCCAGGTATTGTGACTAGCATTGTGTTGCTTTTTGTAAATTAAAATATATTTCTGTTATGAAAGTCAAAATCAATGTGTATATCATTCTTTGTATGAATCTTATTGGTAACTATCATAAATTTGATACATTTTGACATTGAAGTAATTTCTAAATTTTAATTCAAATTTACAGCTATTTAAAATCTTAACACGTACTGTACGTAACATAAAAATTCAGAGGCTCTTTCAAGATGAATTATAATACGCAACAACTATAATATATGTTATCATATCGATAGCAATCAAATTTGTGAAAGTGAATATATTATTTACATTTCATGTGTTTCAAAATTTCGAGAATACGAGTAGATTGGGAACTCAATAAATGCGAGTGTCATCTGTTATTTAAAAAATTAATATATTATCAAAAGAAATATTTAAATAATGTGAAACCACAATCGTTAATTTGCGTGTATTTATTAATATTAAAGTGATACCTAATGATAATATTAAAATATATTTTTAAAAGAAATATAACTCTCAGTGGTACAGCCGTGTGTCTTCTGAGTTACAACGCTAGATAATCCATTGTCTTTCTCTATGCTAAAATAATACGATAATTTGAGAATTGTAATTAACTCGAACTTAGAAAATGATTAGATATATATTATTCGTTTTATAAGTTTTTTAACTTATTTTTCATTTGTATTTACAACAGATTTTTTTTTACTTGTCAACGAGTGAACTATTACAAATGTTGAGTTGGTTGAGGAAATGTTCTGTACTGATGCTAGTTGTGTAATTCTAAATAAACAGACAAATATGGTACAACATTACAAAAACTGTTTTTCTTTAATTTCTAAGCGGTGTTTTTGGAAATTACCTTGTTGGCAAAATAAATATACAGATCTGAAATAGGATTGACAAACCGATTGAATTAAGTTTGTTTGTTTGTTTTTTTGAATTTCTCACAAAGCTACTCAAGTGCTATCTGCGCTAGTCGTCCTTAATTTAGCAGTGTAAGACTAGAGGGAAGGCAGCTAGTCATCATCACCCAACGCCCACTCTTGTGCTACTCTTTCATATGAGTGAAAGGGCGAGCGTGTTTGGTGCGACAAGAAATTGAACCCGCGACCCTCGGAATACAAGTCGAACGCCTTAACAGACTTGGTCATGCCTGGCCATACCGATTGAATTAAACTTCACACGTAACCAGTGTTATGCACGTGCAAGAAAACAGCAGCAGCAACATCTTTATTAAGTTCTAGATTTATTTGCCTTAAACACTATTTAAATATAAGTTTTCACTTGTTGACTAATTCTTACTAATAGTCTCTGAACTGGTGTTTCATCGTAATGTTTTCATCCTTAATACATAATTTAAAACGTAGAGAGTGGTTGTTACCGTGGTCATTAAAACTGGTTCCCTATACAACTGTTTTATGAATGTGTTAAAAATACGTTTTCCACTTTTCTCAAAAAGCATATCCAAATATCTATAAGTTTTATACAGATGTCATCATTGGCATTAATTCAGGTTGCATTAAAACCATAAATGAAATCATCAACCTTGTCCGGAACTTTTACCCTGCTAAAGGTAGGTATGCATATTATTTTTAATAGATGTAAAGTTTCTTGGTGTTAAAATTATCTATGGACAATGATAAGTGTAAACATTTGTTAAATAATAATTTCAACAACAGAAACAAGTAATAGGAACTATAATATAATTTCTACGTGATATATAATACCGTTTTGGTGAAACCACAGTTTACAAATTTACCTTCTAAGAATTTAGTGATGAATAATGCCACGGTGATAAATATCTCCTTCTTTTGTTCGACGTTAATTGTAATAAAGCTCTTGAAACAGTTCTAACATAGTCATTAGAAAAGTTTGGGGAAATGTTAAGTTTACATATTTATGTACATATATGAAATTTTGGCACAAAATTTTCTGTGTTCATATTGAAAGTTTATTTAATTCATAACAACTTTTGTTGTATATTATTTTATTACTTTTCCTTGACCGAAGCTCAAAATAAAACATTTAGCATTTGTTATCAACAGCATTATTGTGTTGTGTTCCAAATGATTTTCTTTACATACGACTTTATATTCTATTAATTATTTTGTTTAATAACACGTTTGATAGACACCCGATTCAATCACAATGTTATGTTCAAATAAATAATTGTCCCCTTATGTCATGGTTATAATGAAAACACAGTTTATTGTAGTTTGAAACTAAGTAAGCTGTTTTACATTATCCAACATACGTTCACAAGTAACCACACTGGTAACAGCCTCAGACCATTATTCGTCCTCCACAAAACTTTGCAGGTGGCACTATGCATTCAGGCAGGTAGTGTTCTCCTGGCATTCGTCAAACCCAGATTCGTCTATCAGACTGCCAGAGAGTAAAGAGTTATTCATTGCTCCAGAGAACTAGTCTCCACTGCTCCAGAGTCCAATGGTGGTTTGCTTTACATCTCTCCAGCCGAAATAGCACCTACGAAATTTGTTCGATATCAAGGGATACGAGGATATACTTTATATTTTTAGGGTAAAATCGAGCAAAAAAGCGTCAATATCCACTGACTAATTGGAAAAGAATTACTTCCTAATAAAGTTAAAAATCATTAAAAGTGAGGTTTGATTATTATTTCCAAATAAAATTCAGTTCTGGTATAATTCACTGTTGATCTGGTTTTCTCTAAAGTGCACAACAATTTCATATACATATATATATTTGAAGTTAGGACTTGAAATAGTATAACTATTTTTGCATTTAGGTAGGCATATAGAAAACTGTGACACATGTGTTGGGCATCTTATAATTCATAAACTTTGATCACATTTTAAAATTAATTCAATTTAACATCGACACTGCTTTTAAACCATGCTATAACAGAGTAAGGTTTTGGCAATTCTCAATACAATAAATTTGATGTAACTCAACATTGTTTACAACATACCATCAGCCGGTTTTAACAAAACAATTGTTAACAACCACTCAGTGGACACCATTTATGAAAAAATATCAAAGTATCGTTATTCGACTAAAAGTGAAATAATTATAAAAAAGTTATTTTATATTTTATTCGTTACCAGTTATTATTTAGCGTAATATTTGAAATCTGTACATTTTATTTTATTGTGTAGTACCTGTAATTATACCCTTTTCTTATGTTTATGAAATTCAGATAATTATTGGATTTTAAGTATTTTGATCAACAGTTACAAAGATCGAGGTTTGACGTATCAGTGTACAGAAAAGCTTAAATCTGAACTGTTTAATTTCTATTTTTCAAAGTTATTGTTCTTCAATTTCTACATGGTTAACAACCTTAACACCATATATAAGTTATTGTTAGGATTGTTTATTAGACAATTGCCTTAGATAAATAAATTTATATTATTCAGTACATTGTTGCCAAATAAAGATGGAGAAACTGATCAAGTATAAAAATATTCCAAAGACAATTTTTTTACATGTTCAACTTAGATATTTATAAGAAAATATAAGCATTATTAATTGAACAAGTATAAAATGACATCACTGATGAGATATTTAGATCATTAGAATTCCAAGTGAATTAGTAGAAAGTTAAAGTAGGAAGACGGAATAAAAATTGTCAACTGAAATGTAAAAATTAACATGAATGATTTATTTTAAACACAAATTGAGGATAAAAATGGTTATGACAGAAATAGAACCTTTGAGAGATGATCAAGGAATATCATATCTTATGTATGAGATTATTTTCTTAACAAAGTTACAATTTTCTTCAGTTTTTAAAGATATAAAAATATTCTTTAACCTGAACCGAAATACTGAATACCAATGTTTCTTTTAAATGGTACAACAAATTATAACTTTATGATATGTCTCATTTTTTATAACTACTTATTTTTCTTGAAAATATGAAGCTACTAAAACGTAAATTAAAATAATTTTTAGGGATGGATATACGTGGTTCTAGCCTAAATGACTGTCAACAAATCTTGTTGAGTGTGTTAACCAATAATACACAGTTACAACATTAATGGCCCGGCATGGCCTAGCGCGTAACGCGTGCGACTTGTAATCCGAGTTCGCGCCCGCGTCGCGCCAAACATGTTCGCCCTCCCAGCCGTTATAATGTGACGGTCAATCCCACTATTCGTTGGTAAAAGGGTAGCCCAAGAGTTGGCGGTGGGTGGTGATGACTAGCTGCCTTCTTTCTGGTCTTACACTGCTAAATTAGGGACGGCTAGCACAGATAGCCCTCGAGTAGCTTTGTGCGAAATTCCAAAACAAACAAACAGACCATCTTTGCTGTCACCTATTACTTAAAATCCAATTTCATTTGAGATCAAACTAATATTTCTAAATTTGATCTTTAAATTTAAATGAAATTTTACTTATAAATAGTTTCTATAATTAATACAATTTGCAAACATGAATTGAAATATGTTTACAAATTACTGTATAAGCTAAAAGCACCATTGAACAACAACAACAAAAAATTATTATTCAAAATTATCACGTTCAATAATTAATAAGCATATAAGATTTCATATATCCTCCTGGTGTCTCGCACTGGGATAGTATGATACAAAAAATTTAAAAGTAGGGTTAAAGTTCCGAACAAAGTATATGTTTTTCATTATGGTTTTGATTCAACCTGAACTAATTCTTAATAGGAACTGGTCAGCGAGTTATAAACTTGTACTTTGTTTGAAAAGTATTCAAGGTGAATAGACCTATAAGTTATTAAAGATGTGGTCGCTGTTGTTTTCTTTCAGACGCTTACACTGCGAATGTTCGATATTTAATGCATTTGTTAGCCAATCGAATTTTTGGGTGTATATTTTTTTAGTGTAAGAAATGGCAAATTAGATTTCATAATGCTGTTCTATTATTAAGCATTTATTTTGAATAACAGAAGTAACGAGTACGAAACGTTTATCTAACTGAACATCTGTAATAGTTCAGTTATTTGCAAGTATATATATATGATTCAATGATAATACCCTGAGAGTTTGAAATATAAAACAAATAAATTCCACATTCGAAATAACAACAAATTCTCAGATTCTCATCTAACTTTTAAAAACATAATTTAATATGATATTTATATATCACTTTGCTATTAATAGATGGAGCACAAATTAACGAGAAAAGTTTCTCATAATTTAATTTTTTCTTATGATCATGTATTAGTTTTTCTAATAATAGGTGGCACTAACATATATTAAATCACCAATGTATTCAAGTTCTCGAAACTTTTAAAACACATAAAAGTTATACACTCCAAGAAATTTGATTTATAGTTGAGAGATAGAAATGCTTCCAATGATTTAATCACTAGCCTTGATCCTCGTACCTCTATAGTACAAGTAATAAACGCATGCTTTAGTGTAAGATATATTATCTGGAAAACAGTGTGCATAATTTCACCAAAAAACTTACAATAAATAATTTGAGCTATTATGTGTTTTCCTCACGACAGAATTGTGGTGCTGTTTTCACAGAATAGAACCAGTTTATACTTTTATCAAGACAAAACTGCAGTGTTATGTTATCAGGCAAAAACTGTATAACAGGAAAGGTGTTGTTTTACAATAACACATTTATATTACACCGGACGTTTGTTATCGCGGTAAATAATATTTAAATATACAATTATAATTAAGAGTTTGCACCATAACATCAATGCCATGTAAGTGCTTGAGCTATTACAGTAATAATGTATATGAAACACTGATATAATCCCACACCTCCCAAAAACTCGTTGTCTGACATTTCTTAGAAAGTTGGAAACAATCACCAGATGTCACTTCTTTGAAATCAAAAAAACATTCGGATATCAAACTTCCACGTACAACAGTACCAACACGTATTATAAATATCACCAATCCTTGACCAGAAATGAAAACATCGTAATAGTAATTAGAGAAAAACTAAACAAAAACGAAAACTTATACTGTGCTTTTGGACAAACGTTATATCAAAAATAATCAATAGCCTGATGGACTATCTATGAAATTCCTTTGTTCTGAGTGTAGTGTTTTAAGTCATTATTTCATGAGTGTCGTAACATTTTCCTTCCACAGAGATATCCTTCCCTCATACACCAAGACGACTGGCTCTTAATCTGTAAAGACACCAGGAACCTGCATGCCCTGTCGACTTACTCACCAATGCATTATTTATCAATGTAAACCACATAATTGTTGCCAGAGTTATTGGTTTTCGTTTAGGCACTGTTTTAACTGAACTTCTCCACTTTGTCCACTAATATGTTGATAGGACTTTGTAGTGTTGAAATACAATCTAAAAATTAGATCAAGTAATTTCCTTTAATTACAGTGACCCTGGCTTGTGATCACAAATGGTGCACAAATACCGTAACGAGAGGTGAAGTTGGAAAGCGTAAATTATGCAAAGGTACTCTCGACATCGGTTTGGTATTCCAGGTTCATTACACCGTTCTATGGGAACCACGCCAGCATAATCAATATAACTACAATACTTACCAGGTTTTACAAGAATGATAATGGTTGTTTAACCTCAAACAATACCTTGAAGTGTGTTTACCTCTCAATAGATGGAGATGATATGGAACTATTTGTGAAACTTTTTTTCAAACACGAGGAAAGTTGCAAGCTTTTAAATATCCACGTGAACTTTATGTCAAGTGGATTGTTTGATATTGCGAACAATATTTGTTGCAAATTTACCTCATAATTTGTAAGAGGATATTTAGCATTCAACTAACTGAAGTTTAGCATGTTGATGTATGTTAACAGCTTCTTCCATTTGTTTATGTTCAGTGCCAGTGCCAAGCCTTCAACATTATTACATGATTTGAATGGTAAAATATTATTTTCAAAACAAATACCGAAAGAGCTGGTCCGGTTATTATTCAATCAAATCCTCTGACGGTTTCGGGATTAATGTTATCTGAAACTTGTAAGGTGATATGAAATATCAGATCATCCTATAAGTAATGTCTGAAAATTTAATACAGAAAGCGCATTATAATTTCTGTCTTTGTAGAAGGCTTTAGTGACTAACATATGTAGTAGGACGTGTATAAAAATGTTCAGACAAATAAAACAAACTTACCCAACTCCACGTTTTTAGTTCATTAATGAAATAAACCCTTATGAAATTTATGTGTCTGAGGAGTACAACAGATATATAAGGCTTTATGAGTTTAGAAAAGTCGATAGTGCAGCAGAAACTACACGAAACATTAAAAGCGTTTATGGTGCTTAGTTTCTGAATGAAAGAAAATGTCAAAGTTTGTTTCAGAAGTTCAGATCAGATGACTACAGATTAATTGATGCGCCACGTACAGGTCGTTCTGTTGAGTTTAGTGATGACTCGCTGCTGGCTGCACTTAATGAAGATTGTGCTGTAACAGTTGAATAAGCATAGAAGCTTAATTCAACCCATTCAACAGTTCACTGTCATTTGCAACAGCTTGGAAAGGTGTCAAAATTTAGAAAATGGGTCCACCATGATTTGACAGAAGTCAACCTTAGAGCACGAGTGGGCATTTGAACTTCCCTGCATTCTCATGAACGTAACTAATCTTTATCGGACAGCTTAGTAACTGGAGATGAAAATGGATATTTTATAAAAATGTTAAGCGCTGCAGACAATAGTTACGTGCAGGCAAACTGGCTGAAGCACAGCCCAAAGTGAACCTTCTCCCTAGGAAAGTCTTCTATTGTCACCAGTTAGAGCGCTTGAATGTTGCCCTGAAAGAAAAGAGGCGTGCTTTGATCAGACGTAAAGGTGTTTTGGTTCACGAGGATAATACACTAGGTTGAAGAGCTAGTCTGGGAAAAACTTCCACATCTTCCTTGTTCTCCAGATCTTGCTCCAACTGATTATCATCAATTCCAAAGTTTACAGAACTATCTTGATAGAAAAGAGCTCGAAACACATAAACTTGCCAAAACTATCCACTCTATCCACATTCTTTTTGTCCAAACCCCAAGAATTTTATAAAAGTGGCACTCAGAAGCTTGTGAACCGTCAGCAGGAAGTAATTAATAATAATGGTCATACATTACTGATTAAAATAACATTAAAAGCGCTTAAAATCCTTTCTCTTTTTTTGAGCCTTTTTCGGATATTACTTGAGGTATGACCTGATACATACACCGGTGAAAAGGTGTTGGTAAACTTGTTCATACTAACGAAGAAGAAATGACGACAAAAAAGTCATAAACGTGTATGTTCTTTAAAACATTCATTATATTTGTCCAACATCCAGAGTACTCAGTTAGGTCCATTATAATTATGTTTATTTTCACTTTGGTTATTATTATTTTGAAACAGAACTCTACGACTGGACGTCTTCCCCATTTTCCACACTACCTTTAAAACGAGTACTGAGTTCAAACAAAACCGCGTCATTTCTCCAGTTTTAAAAACCTATCATCTAAGCAACTGAATTCTTCGAATAATTTCTCATAACTCTAACTCATTCATTCAATGTTTCCAAAATGTATTTCCTGAACTCTTTCAGAGTTCGCTAACTTTACAGGTGTGTTTTAGAAAAAAATCTCTCATAGCAAAAGCATAAGTGTTTACACGAATCCATCACATTAAAAATATTATAATTTGAAGACTCTTCATGAGAAATGTAAACATGAGGTTTGTAAGTGTTTTATGTGTTTTTTTTAAATAAATGGACTGCTTGAGTTGTTTCTAGCATTAAAACAAAGAAAAAAGTGAGGATTAATGAAAATGATACAAGTTCGAAAGATGAAGTCCTGGAAGAGTGTTGGTGTAATAAAATTAATGTAACCATGAATAGAAATATGATAATAAATACTTTGTAATAAAAGTGATATAAAAACACATTTTATATCAATGTTGTTAAAACATAAGGTCAAGTATTACAGATTCATACAGACAAATACATTTTTAATCGGCTTTAGTCTGTTAGTTTATTTCTTTTTATGAGAGTTTCATTCATTTCAATCGCTGTATCCAATGTAAATTATTATTTGTTGTTAACATGTGAAACAGTTAAGATATATAAGACAATGGAGAAACGGACCTATCAATTCCTAGTCATTTCAGTTCATTAACTATGTAAGTATAGTGTTACTGAGAGTTATGAAAATAGGTATACTAAGAGTTTGTGTTTTTAGTTTAGCACGAACTTACTAGAAGACTATTTGTGAAGCTGTTTAATTTTTTTATTTCTTCACTACAGCAACGGTAGTAAATACAAGCAATAGCTAGCTTTGGATTACTTTTAACTAATAATTGTATTGGCCGTCACATTAGAATGCCCCTACAGACCAAATGACAAGAATTAAATATATTGTTCTGTTTATCTCAGTGTGTTCATTTTATTCAATTTAATAAATCCCACATATCAAATCATATAATCCTAGCCCTGTATGGCCAGGTGGGTTAAGAGGTTAGACTCATAATCCGAGGGTCACCAGTTCGAATCCTCGTCCTACCAAATCTGCTCGTCCTTTCAGCCGTGGAGATGTTATAAGGTGACGGTCAATCCCACTGTAGCTGGTAAAAGAGTATCCCAAGAGTCGGCGGTTGGTGGTCGTGACTAGTTGCCTTCCCTCTAGTCTTACACTGTTAAATTAGTGTCAGCTAGTACAGATAGCCCTCATGTAGGTTTGCGCGAAATTCAAACAAACAATCAATCACACAGTCCTTTTCTTCTGTTCAGTTGACCCACCTGATTCGAAGGCAAGTTTCAGGGTCAATAACTCTAATAAATGGGCTACATCCATCGTTGATGAATGTGTAGTTTTGTGTTTAAGAACAATTTTATTATATAATTTATTTATTACTTTTTTAGACCACTTTTCATTTGATACTACTATTGTTTTCTTCTACTTGTAAAGCACTCGGAAAAGATTTTATTGAAAGTATAATTACGTGAAACGAAAATTCTGTAAATAAATAAAAAATATTCATTTCAGTCTTCTCTATCAGATGACCACATATCATAGTTATAACCTTGAAGAATTACTTCCGTAGTAAACGTTTTGGAATACAGTCTGAAATATTAAAATCACACCACTACACCATACACTGTTTCCATAATCCATCTAATTTACGAGTATGTCGGTTTCCTAGCACTTGCTTCGACAGTGCGATAACATATAAATTCATAGGTGTTGCTTATGCATACTGAAATGGCATATGTTGGTATTAACTAACAAGAATAGACTTGTCATAAAAAATAACCTGATCTGTTGCGGTATGTTTATAGTTATTTATCGTTACGAGTTACGAATTGACTTGCTGAAAATGTACATCAATATTAACAGTGCTTGATGACTGATAATCACGTTAGGAACATTTTCAACTTAAAATTCATCATTTACAGTTCCGACAGAGAACTGGTACACTCAATATATACATATACGTGAACTAAACGACAAGGCCAGTGGTCTTTATGAAATAAGTATAACCGTATTTAATTTTAGACTATTGATCAAGAGAAATGTAGTCCTTTGACAATGTCCTCCGCAACAAGAAAGGTTTCCAGCTCTTTGTTACAGTATTTATTATCACTATTATAACCCACTTATAGCTCAAATTAAACAATGAATTGAACTACGTCACAGTTCAAACTTTGTAACTCTCGCTCTGCAGTCCGTAAAGTTAACTCTTGTCATGGCTCGAATATGACAAAAGAAATTCTCGTCTTTATTTTCCTAAGTCATTTTTTTTAAATGACAGTATGTTAAATATTTATTTGAAAATAACATGGTAGATGAATCAGGTGTCGATCAAACATGTTTTTAAATAGAATAATTAACAGAACAGTAAATTAGTTTCTATTGCACATCATTTACAACACAACACAATAATACTGTTGAAAATAAATCATTAATTCTGAACTCCCATCACGAATAACTAGTAACAAAATAATATGAAAAGTTGTTATGAATTAAATAAACTTCTATATATAAACATTGTAATATTTGGTTTCTAAACACTTATTTCCATTTCATTACACCACAACTTAAATAAATATGTTTCTGCATCGGTGTTTTGTCTCAGAATTTTGAAACCGTTACGTAAATAAAATTTAGTTGCACCTGTGTTTAAACTGTCTACAAGAAGACGCAGTTTTCCGTAGCCTTCTTCTTTAACAAGTTGAACACATCTTTTAAGCATTAAATTCCCTATTCCTAAACCACGTAGATTTTTCTTTACATACAGTCTGGTCAAATACGGAATGTTTTTGTCTCTTTGGATAATAACTGTTGCTACCACCTCATCTTCAATCTTTCCTACTAGATATGTGTGATTATTTTGGAAGGCCCAGGTAACCGGGGTCATTACTTCTGGAGTTAGAGTGTTATAGCCATATGTGTGAACCATTTGTGTAATTGAATGTGATGATTTTAAAAATACTGTTAACCCAAACGAAATTCCAAACAGCAGAGAATAGGTAATGCTAGAAATAAACATGTTGAACAGAATGACAGCTATCAGTATTATAATCCAAAGTTTCATATTTTTGTATATTTGATGAAAATGTATTACAGATAATGTTTTTACTATCTCTGCTAAATTCAGTTGTAAGAAACTTCTCACAGCTGGTTCATCATCAACCGTTATCGGTTCAATCTTCAGTTTGGATATAGAAAACGAATGATCATTGATGTTTGAAAAGCCATGGAACAATAGTGGACAGTCAGAGAAGTCTTCTAATAAATATATCCTGTTTCCACCTGTTTGGAATAAAGAGAATAAAATTCGCATGTAGGAAGAGCAGTGACGAAACCTTAAATATGTGTTATGAGGCTGTCTGTATAAACGTATTGGTTATCAGGTGAAATTTTAAAAAGATATTACAACTTTAACATATAGCTCCAATATATATTCAGTGTCAATTTAAGATATTGATAACATTTTATTATTAACGCCATAAATCAAATAAAATAAACTGAAAAGTAAGATGAAACAATGGAAAGAAAAGAGAAAAACTTTCTTAAGCTATTTTAAATATTCACTGCGGTCTATCAACCCCCCAAATTTTGGTTTTGTAAGTCTTTAAGCATACCGCTGTCTCACTGGTAAACCACAAACGAAATTTTACTTGATTCTAAAACATATACTTGTTATAATTAGATGTACTTGCGCAAGATCCACGAAATCGTATTGTTTCGAGAGTAAATAAAACGAAAACTAATGAAACAAATATTTTTATTAATTGCTCTTGGATTTTATTCAGTTAATTTTTCAAGCTCGTGCGATTTTAACAAAACTATGAAACTTAATCCAATAAATTATCCACAGAAGAAATGATATTTATTTCATCCAACAATACAGAAAGGAAAACTAATATCTCATTTTGTAAAGATAAAACTATCCAAGAATTTTAACAAATTCCAGAAACCATGTTAAACTGGAAATAATACGAGCAAAATCACTTGCAGAAACAAAAAATGAATCTAAATGAATCCGACCTGCTGAATTCAAACATACATTTATGGACTCGTTCAACGCAACATCAGTGAAGAGATACAATGAAGGACTGAGCTTCGCAGTAACATCTAAAAATAATCCATTCATTGAAATGAAAGCCTGCGTGGAAGATTTCACTAGAAGACAGGTGATACACTATGCACAAACTGAAAACAATAACAAAACAACGAAAAATAACCATAAGAAAAGAAGACAATTTCGACATCAATTCCACCAACAACACTTTTTTTTTTTTATGTAGAACTGAAAACATCTATATCCCAGAAATTCCTCAAAACAGTAGCAGGAGGCCCGGCATAGCCAAGTGGGTTAAGGCGTTCGACTCGTAATCTGAGGATCGCTGGTTCGAATCTCAGTCGCATCAAAAATGTTCGCCCTTTCAACCGCGGTGACGTTAAATATTACGATCAATACCACTATTCGTTAGTAAAAGAGCAGCCCAACAGTTGGCGGTAGGAGATGATGACTAGCTGCCTTCCCTCTAGTCTTACACTGCTAAATTAGAGACAGCTAGCGCAGATAGCCCTCATGTAGCTTTGTGCTTAATTCCAAAACAAACAAATAAACAATACCTGAAACAACTTTTCAAATAATTTTCACACTAAAACCACCAACATACTTTTAGAGAAAAGAAAACTGAAAAACAACCTAACACGAAAAGATATTAAACCTATAAACAAACTTCAAAAACAACAACATCAAAATTAAAAAGGAAATAAAGGAAGTGCTATACTTATAATGAAAACAAATGAATACTTTAAAAAAATGAACATTTTGTCAGATACAAACAAATTTAATGTAATAAACAGAGATCCAACAAAAACACGTGAAAAACAATTAAACAAAGTACTACTACAAATGAAAAAACCCAACACAATCTAAGGGAACCTTTATTCTTACCTACTAAAGACCAACTCACGCACACCACAACTATACGACACCCTCACACGCCATAAATCCGATTTTTCACTACGATCCATAATGTAGACCTTTGAACCATTTAACTGCAACCTTGGTAAATAAATAGCATGAGCATTTTCTAAATGTGTATCATCAGCGGACTCCTTTTCCAAAGACTCTTTTGACATTAAATCTATTATTAATCAACTAAATTATAAACTCTTAATGGCCAGTTATGATGTAACCTCCATCTTCACAAAAGTCCTAACAACTGAAGCCTGCAAGCTGGCTACAGAACTTTATATATACACGATCCCAACCCACTAACACATCTTTGCAGCAAAAAAAAAATCAACATTTATAGACTTCGCTACTGTATAAACTGACTTTATGTTCAATAACCGAACCTACCTACGAAAGAACAACTCACGCACACCACAACTGTACGGCATCCCCAAACCTCATTAACCCGATTGTATGAGAATGGTGAATCACGTAACAACAGGTCCAGCCAATATTCAATCTCAAGGGGCCCATTAAGCCTTGCACCCACTACTACACTGGTGCAGTTATGTTGAGGATACAATTGCTGGATTCACATCTACAGAACACACATTTAGTTTTTTTTAAAACCACGTTAACTCAATACACCCCCCAACATTAAGATCACCTGTGAACACGAAACACTTACCAAATAGGATTTCTTAACCTCAAGATCACGAGAACCAATTCACATTTCACAACAGAAATACACAGAAAAATCTCCCATACTGGATTATACATTCCCTTGGACTCAGCACATTAAACAAAACAAAACATGTTAATAAACCAAATAAACACAGCGACAAAACTTTACTCACCCAATAATTTAATGATGAAATCAACAAAATAAAACAACACTTTTTTGATAGGTTAAATTTTCTTTATTAATAAGTTGTGATAATTCAGTGATACTAAGTGGTCTTGGCTTACTCCGTAACAATAAAAATACAAGATAATTTCCTTTAAAAGTACAGGGATGAAGAAGACTTTACAAATCTCATAACGGAAACAAAGAAACTTGAAAAGAAAATGACTGGAGAACAGTTGATCGGTAAAAAACAACACAATTTCTATATTTTATTAGTTTGTAATTAAGTACAAAGCCACACGTTACGATACCTTCACTCTGCTTACTATCGATATCGAAACTCGTTTTTACCATTGTAAATTCGCAAACACGCTGCTGTGCCATATGGTGACATTTTCATGTAAACTTTTGTAAACAAAGCCATGATCCACGTGGAAAATTAGTAGAAATTACTACAATCACAGATGTCTTGATGGGTGACGATTTGGAGATTATTCCTGCTTTTTATAAATATCTTCCAACATGCAAAAAACAAAAAAATATTCTGAGATACCTCTAGACTAAATGTTCTGCCCAAAGAATATTTCATATTTGACCACTCATTATATTGACATTCATGACTCCACACATGAAATATAAATAAAACCATGATTTTACTAGTTAGGAATATAATACAACTAATATATTATATGAGAAAGGCCAACCGTGTAACACACTCTCAACAACATGGAGGGTTACCAATTTAAACCTGCCATTAGTTTCTACTAAGATGTTTTTATATAGAGCCTTATCACAGGTAGCAGTTGCAACCGTGTAAGTGCACATGTCATTACTAGTGTAAGATACAGATCAATTAATTGTTACCTTTGTTTACCTTAACATTTGTTTTTTAAGTATATATGACAAGGATGTCTTACCTTGATCCCGTGCTATACTATTTTGTGACTTCTTTTCACATACAGTAAGCTGTATTACGTAGCTGTTTGTTGTGAAGTTTTAAACATCTGTAGTGAACAGGTGGTAGTGCATGTAATATATTCGGTATACATATTTATGTTCTTAACTTAATTTATGTACGAAGGAATAACGTATGTTTTAATATTCAGTGACATGGATCTAAAAGTTGACGATAAATATTATGTTGACTTGTTTCCAGAGTTATATATCTACCTGAATGTTCATTTTATACACAAGATGTTTCACATAAATCTTTCGTCTTGGAAAGTAGTGCTATTTACCCAAGAATTTACATAAATTTTTATTTTACAATACATTTTATATACCAACAAATTCTCAGTAATTCATAGTGCAATAAAGCAAAATCTTATGTGAATAAAACAGGAGAAATAGGTTAATTTAAATATGCTTGATTTACTTTTATAGATTGTTTAGGCAAAGCATCCATGATGAAATTTTTAGAATAGACGACAACTGCCTGTTGAGGAGAAACAAGTGTAGAGGACGACAATTCGAAAGTCTTCGAAGTACTTAGTTGGATGGTGGCTTGGAAAACGACTTGCTGCGATATTGTAAAGAAGCGAGAAAATTCATGTTGAACTTGCGTTCATATCAGATGTTCAGAGGTTATGAGGACGATTATGAGGGTGGTGGTGAGTCTACTGGATGTTCTTCTTTTGTGTATTGTTCTTCAGCGGTCTGGAATAATTTGTATTTCTTGCAATTTTAAATTGTGTCTTCTGAGTGTTAGTGTTCTGGTTGTCTGTTTCAAAAAATGCGTCGGTGGTCCTTATTTACATGGTTTGAGTGTGGCGTGTGGTTGTTACACTTGGAGTTGAATTTAAGGTCTAGCAGGATTTGATACATTTCTTGTTTAGATTAGGTCGTAGCTGAAGGTTGGGAACGTCGTCAGTTTCAGTGTCATTGATTTTGGACATATTGATGGTAAATATTGGGATGTTGCTGGCAGTGGAGGTTAGCAGCATCTATGCAGAGTTGAATGAAAAAGTTTGTGTGCTTTTCCTGGCTGGTTGTTGATTGAGCGGTTAATCATTGGCAGGCTGTATGAAGACTTCAGTTGATTGTCTACGGCCCTACGTTGTAGTTGTTCAGGGGGCTCAGATATCCATGGGTTGGTCGAGAGACGATGAGGGCGTTCGGCACTGAAGTGAAATATATGATAGTAGCATCAGTTGCATAAAATGTGTTCAGTGAATGTTCGTGTGTGTGTCTTTTATTATAGCAAAGCTACATTGGGCTATCTGCTGAGTCCACAGAGGCGAATCGAACCCCTAATTTTAGCGTTCTAAATCCGTAGACTTACCGCTGTACTTGTGGAGGACAAAATGTAATCGGCAATGTGCTTAGAGGTTATAACTATTTTAATGAATCTAGTGGCTTGATTGGTAGGTTTGGAGGAAATCTGGTAGATTGCTATATATCGGTCTTGGTTTGGCGTTTCATAGCATGTTTGTTTCTTCAACGTGAATGAGTGTATCGACGCCTCTAAGAAAAACAGAAAATAGATGGATAGAGCTTTTCGTGGTCAAACAGCTGACGCTGATTACAGTTTTCCAGGGTTAACATAAATATTACGGATCTTCAGACGGAAAGGACTGGAAGAGAACTCCGCGTCGACGCAGGATTAGGGTCTTGGTAGGGTGTGTGGTTGCACCAGACGTAATCTGAGCGATAAAATTGGTGATTTGTAGCGGCGATAGTCCGTCGACGACTACTGGTAAAACTGGTTCTGGCATCGAGAATACATAATAGCAGAGCGATTTAGCATGTCTTGCTAGTCTGGTAATAACTACTACACTGGAACAGTGTGTGTGTTCATCCAATTCCAATTCGTCATGGCAGTGGTTCTGGAGATATGTGGATTTCATGGCAGGAAATTTAGTTGTGGTGGTGACCGGAGTGCCTTGAGAAAACCGCGAATAATCTTCCCGCCCAGTGCTCAGACCTGAAATGTTGAAAGTTACTAACATATAAATAAGGTAATACTAATCGGTGTGGTTTAGTGGCTAGGACTATTTAACCCGGGGCTGGGGTTGTCAAGTATTTTATATATTAGACGTGCTTAAGTATTTCTCTTCTTGACTTTGGTGTAGTAGCGATCTGCTAATTTAATGAACCAGTCTTGTATTGTTAGCAGATCAGTTAGTGTTTCGAGGTATGCCATTGGGTTGTAGCTGGGAAGCCAAAAAAGCGAGATTGATTGCGTGGTTTTGTAGATTTTGTTATTATGAGTATTGGTATTCGGAGATGTTGCATGTGACTACATTAATATATCCGAAAAGAGGTTTAACAAATACTTTGTATACAGTGAGGATGATTTTTGATGAACAACCCTTGTTGGTGCCACTCTT
This sequence comes from Tachypleus tridentatus, assembly GCF_004210375.1. Lineage (NCBI taxonomy): Eukaryota > Metazoa > Arthropoda > Merostomata > Xiphosura > Limulidae > Tachypleus > Tachypleus tridentatus. The sequence continues at coordinate 83,621,335 of NC_134831.1, forward strand.
ACGAAAAATATTCTGTTATTTGCTTTATTTATGTTTTGTGTGTGTCGGGTCCAGATTAGGTTCCGAGACGGGGTAAGACCAAGGAATTTGATTGTATTTGTGAAGTGGATATTGATTTTATTGAGGCTTAGTTTAAATTTTTCCCATACTTATTGACGTTTCTTGGATCTTGGTGGGGTTTAAGGTGACACGTCACTTGTTATTCCAATGAGTGACAGAGTCGAGTGTTGCTTGGACCTTGTTAGCTGCTAGAGGTGCTTCATGTTGCTATGTCATTAGCATACTGGGAAATGAGGGTATAATTAAGGGAAGGAAAGGGTAATTAATTAACATAGATGTATGGCACTGGGTGAGCTTTGAGTCTTGGGGCACACTAGCGCTTAGGATGAATCAACTAGAAAGAGAGGTATGAAGATTAATTACGGCCGTACGGTTGGAGTTGGAGTTGGAGATCCATCGGACTTGGCTTGGCGGGAGGCCTAGAGTCTGGATTTTGTATCGGAAGTCATTGTGCCAGACTGATTCAAATTCTTTTTGGACACCCAAACACGTGGCAGTAGTTGTTTCTTTACGATTAAACTCCCCCAAAACTGATTCAGTGAGACGGACTAAGTGATCGGTGGTTTGTCTTTTTCTTCTTCCTGCGTCTTGGTTGTCGCTAATCAAATTGTTACACTCGAGGAAACAATTGATTTTGTTGGTGATGGCTTTGTTCATAAGTTTGCCGAGGGTATTTAGTAGGATGATTGGTCTGTAATTATTAGGGTTACTTAGATTAATGTCTTTTTTGGTATGAACTTAATTACTGCAGATTTCCAAACATTCCAGTAATATCCTGAAAACGGGAAAAGGTTAAATATTGAGGGTAGGTGGTTGAGGGTGGCATCAGACAGAATTTTAACTACTACATTGTTGATTTTGTCTGGTACTAAGGCATTATTTCTGATTTTATTTCGGAGCATATTGTTCTCGGTTCTGATGAATGGAAGAGTGTAAAATGAGGAGGACCAGTTATCATGGTTGAGATTGGTAGGAACTTGAGTGGAGCAAAGGGTGAAGTTTAAGCTGATAAACTGATTGATGTGGTTGTGGTGTGACATGTGATACGTTGAGATGTTTGGGGTGACGAAAATGTTCATGAAATGGTGAGCAAATGCATTACTGTTTTCAGTGCCAGTGAATTCCTTTGTGGTGTTGTATTTGATGTTGTGTATATTTTTTTTGACTGGGTATTGGTTACGGATTTGATCTTCAGCCAAAAAAGTGCGATGTTGAGTAAGCATTTTCGATGGCGTTGCAATAATTTTTTAATTGTGTGTTTTTGTAGTTTTGATCACAGTTTTATTCCTGTTATTTCTGTTATTGATCAGGGCTTTGGTATTGGGGTCGGGAGTAATGATGAATTGACGTCGAAGTCGGCGTCTTTCTGTAATTGTTTGATGTATCTCTGGATTGAGTTTCCACGAGTTGGTATTGTTATTGCGTTTCTAAGTGAGTATTACGTCGTTGGTGGCTTGGATAATGGCATTGGTTATTTGGATCGCATAGTTTTCTATTTCATTTACGTTGGATGCTTCAGTTAATAGTGGCGGTAATGGATTCCCAATGTGCTGATTAATGTGAGTCCAGTCTGCGTGTGCGTAATCGTATGTTGGTTATTGCACACATTTGCTGGGCTTAGGTTTGGGTAAAATATATATGTAGACAAGGTAGTGGTCACTTCCCACGTCTTTAGGAACTTGAATGTTACACAATTGGTGTGATTGGCCCATTGCGTCTATGACGAAGTTTACGATGTCTTCACTGTAACCATAGTGCGTGTGGGTGGCTTGATTGTTGTTTGGTGTAACTAGATTGTTGTTCTCAAGGAATTTATAGAGAATGGTGTCATTACTGTTAGTGGTTCAGCTGTTGAAGTCAGTGTGCTTGCTGTTAAGATCACCTATGATGATGTTGTTAAGGAATGTATTGTAAATATTTTGCAGCATGGTTGTGTCGGGTTTGGTTCGATGGGATACGGAAATGGAGATCATTGATTTCGGATGAAGTTGTGTGGTATGTATTTGACAAATAATTAATTCATTATTTGTGGTGAGCGAGATCTTTGGTAAAGATGTCATGATGTCTTTGGAATATAATATGGCGATGCCTCGGCGGTCTTTACTAAGTGGCTTATGGGTTGCATTGTAGTCTTAAAATTTGTTTTTCCTTAAGTTGAGTTTCGCTCATGCATAAGATATCAATGTGAGTAGCCTTAAGTAGTTGGAATAGTTCGTATTTTTTCCCGTGTACATTGCTTCAGACGTTTATACGTGTAAGTACTACTACTATATAAAAGGAAAAGGACTTAACTGGGGCTCGAGATAACATAAGTTTCCTTTTTCTGACTGGCAAGTTTTCTTTCCAGCAGTCTGACAAAGTGTAGGGGTTTGCGATAGTATAGGTGGTGTAGTAGGCATCGACGGTTTTGCATGCTAGGTGAGGGATCATGATCTTTTTCGAAGCAGTCATAGCAGAGTTGAAAAAGGACATCGGAAATGATGAGCACGATTGTACACAGGACATCACCAATGTCCTAGATCACTTTATGGTTGTTTACTGCAAGCAGCTGCATATGTTGTTTTTCACCTGGATTTTCTTTCGGCGCATTTCCTCGATGGGAGGTTGCCTTCTGGTGGGCTTCGTGAGCATAGGTTTTGCAAACGGCAAGGACTTCTTGGCTGTAAAGGTTAGTTGGGTCTCGGTGTTGAAGTTCATTGTAGAACTGCCTTGAATTTGGGGCAGCCCCGATTTGAGGCAGCATTAGCACCGTTGTAGTTATCTGATTGGATGATATATTTCCCGTAGATTCAACCAGTGGTAGCCACAGGTTACTCACCTCTAATCTGGAATTTCTGTTTAGTGAAGGTTTACTTGTGTTAATATAAAACGATTCTTTTATTTTTCTTGTCTTCCAGAATTTGTCTCTGTCGATGATTTAGTTTTTTCCCAGTTTTTGTGTCCAGTTGACGTGGCGTTCTCTGCACTGGCTAAATTTTGTGTTTTCATTAGTCTTGTACTATCTTTGGCCTGGTATGGCCATGTGGGTTAAGGTGTTCGACTCGTAATCTGAGAGACGCAGTTTGAATCTCCGTCGCACAAAACATTCTCGCTTTTTGAGTCGTGGGTGCGTTAAAAAGTGTTCAGTCCGACTATTGTTGGTGAAAGAGTAGCCCAAGAGTTGGCAGTGAGTGATGATGACTAGCTGACTTTCCTCTAGTCTTACACTGCTAAATTAGGAATAGCTAACGCAGATAGCCCTTGTGTAGCTTTGCGCAAAATTCCCAAAAGAAACAAATAAACAAACCATCTTCACCTATTGAGAGATAAGCAAACTTCAAGGTGTTGTTTGACGTCAAACCACCATTATCATTCTTATAATAAAGCATGGGGAGCATTGTAATTATAGTGATGGTGCTGGGATGGTTTCTGCAGAACGGTGTAAGGACCGTAGAACACTGAACCGATATTAAGTGAACATTTGCATAATCTACGTTTTCCAACTTCCCCTCTTGTTACTGTATTTGTATAACATTGGTGACCAAAAGCCAGAGTCACAGCAATTGAAGGAAATAGTTTGATGTAACTTTTAAATAGTATTTACAACACTAACAAACCCTACAATATATATTTAAAAACGGCTGGAATTGGTAGAGAAGGCACACGTCATTACAGATCACGAGCCTACAAATATATTAGTGAACAAAGTGAACAAGTTTAATTAACACAGTGCCCAAACGGAAACATAATAACTCTGGCAACAATTTTGTAGTCTACATTGGTAAATAATGTGTTGATCAGTAAACCGACAGGGCTTGTGAGTTGCTGGTGTCTTTACAGATTAAGAGTCACTCGTCAAGATGTATCAGGGAAAGATATCCCTGTGGAAGGAAAATGTTAAGACACTCATTAAGTAATGACTTAAAACTTTACACTCAGAACAAAATATTTTCACATATAGTCTATCAGGATAATGATTATTGTTGATATAATGTTTATCCAAAAACACGGTGTAATTTCCCGTTTTGTTTAGTTTTTGTCTAAGAACTGTAGTCATGTTTTCATGTCTGGTCAAAGATTTGTTATATTTATAATATGTGTTAGCATTGCTGTATATGGAACAGATATATATATATATAAGTGTCTAAGGCCAATTGTTAATTCTGTTAGAAAGGAGGTGTGACTGTTTCACAATTATATATCTATTTTAATATCGACGTCTGTTTTACTTAAATATATATTTGTAAATGTATGTAACGTATACTGTTAAATCTGTGTTACAAAATTCCCGCCTATTCACCAAACTTGTAGAAGATTCTCTAGTCTAACAATCAATAATATATGTGCATAAAAAAGCTAGTTCTGTTGTACAAGATAAAATTTCAAAAATATCGCGAAACATTTAAGAAACGTAATCAACGCAACTCTCCGAAAGACAGTATGTATTGTTTGTTTGCTACAATTTTATACTATAAACCTCTTAAAGTACATCTGTGGTTAACACTTATTATTCGGTAACTTCAGATATTGACCAGGAACGTTAATATATTTTGAACATTACAAACCGTTTAATCGGTGAAAAACTCGACTTCTATTCGGCGTGCAGTCAACGTGAAGCTATATAACTGTCCGTTAAGTGAATAGTACAGATATCAACTCCAAAATAATTCACTCATCTTGAACCTTGAACAGAATATCAATAAATTTCTTGATCACATAGAAAACTCGATACTGTTTATAATTTTGTAAAACTTTTATATGTAAGTTATTATTTATAATAAATGAACCTAATGCATTAATTTTGTTAGCATATATCATGGACTTGATACGTTTCAACATTAAATAACTTCTAAATTTAAATTTCAATTTAACTTTAGTTTTAAGCTGTTTCGAGTTATAAATGAAGATTAAATTTTCCATTATTTATTGTTTCCAGTTTAACAACATTATCTTATTAAACAACACACTTACTTCTATTTTGAAAAAAATAACCATATAGTTTTGTCCTGAGAAAACAATACCCAAGTCTTATAGGAAGAAAATAACTCTGTAATTTGTCCTGAGTGACAACATTGTACTGCTGTCATAAACAATAACACTGTTCTTTTGTCTCAACATCCATGTCTCAACCTGAGAGATGAACATTTTTGTTCTATCTTGAAAAAATTACATTCTAATTCTGTTTTAAGAAAACGACACAATAGTTCAAGATGTTATATTTAAATATTGTGACAAAATATGTTTTTACCATTTCACCAGACATACATACTATATTATTTCTTATTACGTTTATTAATTTTCTGTTTTCTGTGTATCAATGTTGTCACTAAATCTCATAAACCTGATACATGTTACAATTAATTTCTAAATTTCATTTCAAATTTACAGGTATTTGAAATTTAGAGTGGTGCAGCGGTTTGTTTGAAAAGTTAGAACGTAATAAAATGGGTTTCGATGCTCGTGAAGGACAGATCCCAGATAATCATTAGTCGATTTCCATGCTGTAATAAAAATAATAAAAATTTAAGAATTATGATTAATTTGAATTTAGAAACTACTCAGATATATATTATTTGTTGTGTATATAAAACATTATTTAATTCATAACACCTTTCATTGTGTATTATCTTATCACTTTTCCTTGACTGGAGCTCAAAATAAAACATTTAACATTTATTATGAAAAGCATTATTTTGTTGTGTTACAACTTATTTTCTTTACATACGACTTTATATTCTGTTAATTATTCTGTTTAATAACACGTTTGATAGACACCCGATTCAATGACAATGTCATGTTCAAATAAATAATTAACTCCCTGTCATTATGTCATGGTTATACTGAAAACACATAGTATATTATAATTAGAAACTAAGTAAGGTGTTTTACATTATCCAACATTCGTCCACAAGTTACCACACCGGTTGGTCTTTACTTACTAAATAATTTTCTTTCAATGTTTATTTTTATTTTAAACTACATAACTTTGTATGAGTAACAGATGTTGTGCGATATTTATTGAAAAGTTTAAAAAATAGACTATTTTAAACGTTACATTATCCAGCAAGAAGGAACTTAAGTCAGCAATCAGCTGGAATGTTAAAGTCTGGTGAGAACTAAGAGTACAGATGTTGGTTGTATTTGTTTACAATGATACTTTTGTGTATCATGTAGTTTGAGGTGTCTTTCAACAGCAAGTTGATTAAACGTGCATTCCAATACCAAACAAATTTGATTATATTCTAACATAGGTTTGTAATTAGAGTCTAAATAAATCAATTCATTTTATTTTTTTCAAAAATACTTGTGAAGTTCATTATGTGTTCCAATTTAAATCTTTGAAGCTACGTCGAAGCGAACATTAGAAGGGTATTACCCAAGTATTCATTATATAAGATCACTGATGTCAGAAGATTTTTTTAATATGTTAAGTTTGCAATTAATATAATAGTTGACACCGAGACTTGTCCCAGGTTGTACGAGTTAAGAGCTTGAGAATTGTGGGATACTGAAGGGTATCATTATGACTATTTCTACCTTTTCCTGGAGCCACCAACAGTTTTACGGAAAATATAGACCACGGTCTGCCTAGGTAATAAGATGATCACATTATATATTTGGGAAAAATCAATATTAGTTATTTCATTATTTGTTAAACTATATATTTGCATCTAAAATGTGTCCATTCTGTGAATCAAACAACTATTTGAGGAGCAATAAGCCATCACACTTACTGTTGATTTATTGAGGAATCTGTTTAGCGTAAATGCTCATATGATATTTTAACATGTTAAGGTATACTTTGTTATTTCCCATACTTGTTATACATAAGAAATATTTCTTGAACAACAGTGCTAAAAAAAACTAAAATGATTTTATAAAACATTGGTTTGAAGCTCATTATGTATCTATGTTTGTTTAATTATGTACCACACAAATAATAATTACCAAATTACATTCAATTTTTTGGATATTTTACGAGTCTTTCAACAATTTATGAAAGTTTGTTTATCAAATCTTATTTACAGTGAATTTAACAAACTATGAGCAGTTAATACATAAATTAAAAAATAGATACTTGTATAACAAAGAACAAATGTTAGAACAAATATATTAAATATCGAATACAAAAGCACAAAATCAACATTTTGAGACTGAAAACGTCACGAGAAAGAATGAGTGTTTCAAGATAGAACTAGCTAGCTGTATGACCTCTAAACAGACGCATTTTCACGTTTGTGCACTGGATTGTAGTACGTAAATTTAGCTAAGTACATGTTAGAAAAGTACATATAAATCACCCTTATTATTTGGTTGCGTGCGTCAAAGTGAATCTTAAAGGATACAAGTGTTTTACAACGTCTTCAGTTTCAACTGTATAAACTTTATAACATCCACCACATGTTTATATAAATAGCTGGATAATTATAGAAATATTTAAAACAAAATGTTAATGTTACGTTCTTCAATGTTTAAATTGATGTAATATGTATTAACTAAACTTTTCTATTTAACCTGTATTTGTTAAGTTACAAATATTAAAAGGTAAAACCAACCTATTTATAGGAACTTCTTTCTATACTGTTGATTCACGTCAGGTTTTGCTTTATTGCATTATGAATTACTGAGAACTTGTTGGTATATAAAAGAAAATGTAGAATAAAAAAAATATGTATATACTTGAGTAAATAACACTCTTTCCCAAGACGAAAGATTCATGTGAAACATCGTCTGGATCAAATAGACATTCAAGTAGATGTATAACTCTGGGAACAATACAACAAATTATTTATCTTCAGCTTTACAGTGTCAAATACAAATATACAAATATCTTTATAATTATATTGATATTTAAATTGTTCACTACAGATATTTATAGGTTTAGAACAAACACCTACGCAATATACCTGATTGTATGTGCAGATAAGTCACAGAATACTATAGCACGGGATCAAGGTAGGACGATTCTTCTCATATTTACTTTTTAAAACAACGTTGATCTTAACAGAGATAAAATTAAACTGACCTGTATTAAGTTGAGGGTTACACTAGTGATGACATGTGTACTTAAACACTTGTTACTGCTATACGTGATAAAGTTGGGAAAAAAGCATCTCAGTAGAAATTACTGGCAGGTTTAAATTTATAACCATACATGTTGTTAAAAGTGTGTTACACGGTTGGCCATTCGTATTTAAAATGTTAGTTATATTATATTCATAACTAATAGGCTCACAGTTTTATTTATATTTAATAAGTGTAATCATATTTGTCAATATAATGAGTTGATCGAATATGAAATATTTTTTGGGCAGAACATTTAATTTAGAAATATCTCTGAATTTTTTCTTGTTTTCTGCATGTCTGTGATAAGCACAAATAATCACCAAATCATCACTCATCAAGACAGCGTTGAAATTTGTAACAAGTCTCTACGTAGATAAAACGGCATGTTTACCAATTTACTACGGTAGAAACTAGTTTCGATATCGTTTGTCGGCAAAGCAGAGATATTGTAACGTGTGGCTTTGTGCTTGAATACAAACAAATAAAATATAAAAATTGTGTATTTCTTTTATACCGATCAACTATTTTCCAGTAACTTCCTTTTTTAAGTTTATTTGTTTCCGTTATGACATTTGTAAAATGTCCCAGTACTTTAAAGGAAATTATTTTATATTCTTATTGTTACGGAATAACCCGAGACCAGTCAATATCAGTGTATTATCAAATCTTCCGAATAAAAATGATTTAACGTAGCGAAAGAAGTTATAACGCAAAATTTGTTCCGTTTGTTCTCTTTGTATTCTCATTTTGTTCATTGAGAATGTTGTCGTTTAGAAAAGAGATTAAGTTATCTCTGACTGTTTTCTGTAAGATATGTTTTAACTTTCATATGCGTCTCCTTGTCGCATTCTTGGACATCTAAGTGTTCTTGGGATAGCATCAATTTTCCAAACTTGGCTAATACAACCCCATGGTACAGGTAGCACCATTTATTACGACTATGGTTTCACCAGTAAAGACATCATGAGGGACACCGTGGTCACAATAAATGGTGTCTTTGTGGAACGTAAATTGTCTTATTTTCCTCAATTCCGTAAATATGTACTTTCACTAAGCACCGACGTCTTCTAGTATCAACTATATAAAAAGATAATTGTCATCAGTTCTCTCTAAATATTGTCTTGAGGTCCGTGAGATTACAACTGACGAACATGGATCATCTTTGACAACAACTGAATCAGCTAATGCTAGATGGTCTGTCTTAAAAAGAACTTCTAGATATCTTTTGAGGTGTTTAATCAAGTGAATCATATTTTATTCAATATTCAGTGACCTTTAGAAATACTTATATTCCAGCACTAAAAGCTTCTCATGACTTGTAATGAGAACATTATTTAGATACTCGACTGTTTTTATAAAGGTAATAAGTTTTCAAGTTCTTTTTGTTGACGTTCCATTTCATTTTTAATCTGACAGAGATGGGTCACATGTTGCTATATTCAGGATTCTTTCTTTTGATATTTTTTATCCATTGTCAAGTTATCATGGGTAATGAATTCCTATGAATTTTGTTTTTGAATCTTATATTGCTAAATATAGAATAAGTTGTTTTTGTATTTCTCATACACCTTCAAGTCATCATATAAAATAACTTCTTGTGAAATTTATTCTCTTTTTACTTTTGGAAATACACACTTTATGCACACATATTTGACCTATTTAGATAAAAAATCTCTCGTAGCCTATGAATTATTTCTTTTTAATATTTAGTCTAACTGCCATATATATACTGTCCGAAACAAGAAACGCAAAAGGGATATTTTTGTTATTTTAAAGAGAAATATATGTAATAACGTTACACGTGTTAAGGCACTGATTATCAGACCAAAATGACAATAAAAGTTGTGCACTTTGAAAACGGAGAAAAACATCGGATTTTTCGCCAAAACGCATGCGTGTCCAATAAATTTTTTTGAGAGATGACGGGTACTCGGTTTCCATATCTCAGTGTTAAACCATTGGTCGTTGGAAACAGGCGAATCTCGATCAGATGTTGCCAGAGCTGTGAATGTCCACCCAAGCACCATCACTAGGCTATGGAATCGTCACCAACAACATGGATCAACTTGTGACCGTCCACGATCTGGCAGACCTCGTGTGACCATGTCCGCACAAGATCGCAACATTCATTTACGTCACCTTCGATATGGGACCATTACTGCGACGTCTACTGCTTCAACCATACCAGGGCTGCGTAGGATTTCCGATCAGACCTTACAAAACCGTCTAAGAAATTTTAGGCCCCATGTGCAACCCATCATGATGAACGTCAACGACGTTTTTCAACATGACAACGGCCGTCCTCACAAAGCCCCACTCATCACTGTCTTCTTGAGACACCACAACATCAACGTTCTTCTCTGGCCTTCCAGATCACTAGATTAAAATCCCATCGAACATCTTTGGGACGAGTTGAACCGACGTCTGCGACGGCGACAACCTCAACCGCAGACTCTACCTCGGCTTGCAGCAGCTTTGCAGGCTGAGTAGACAGCCAATCCACAGGATGTGATTCGTCATCTCATCGCTTCCATGGGCAGGAGATGCCAAGCAGTTATTGATGCTCACGGGTGGCATACTCGTTATTGACGTTGAGTGACGTTAAACTTCACTTAGTTAGCGTGACGTCGCCTTTGCAGACTTTGGATGTTCAGCAGTGAATGTGCAAAGTTTCACACATTTCATACAGAACTACCCGGAATAAACTTGTTAACAATTTGTCTCATATTTTGCCTTTTGCGTTTCTTTTTTTTTTTTTTTGAAGAGTATATAAGGTTATTGTATCTTTTATCTTACTTAGCTTTGTCTTTATCATAAGATACAGAATGTGTTTCTGAACATCTGAGACACCATAGAAAGAAAATTGTACCACTGGTACTTTCACTAGGCTGAGCTGTAGTAGTTTCTTTGCTCTTAATTTAATGGTAGCTTCTACATTTGTTTTCTGGTTTTTTCACCTACGCACTTTATAAACAACTGAGCAAAGACATCTACTAATTTTCATAGTTGGCCTTCTTTCTTGTTTTCCAGCTAGTTTTTATTCAATTTTCTCTGAAATACTCTTTAATATACATCTATCTTAATTGTGAATTTCTTAGTTTTCTGCACAGGAAAAGCATGTTCTTTTTGTCTTATTGCTGATCCTATATCCAACATGAAGTTGTTTATAAGTAGGTACATGTATACACTTTGGTTCATTTATCGCTTTTATATAGTGTTGCTGTATTCACGTATTACATCTCGTAATAAACGTTTTAACTAAAGCAGTAATCATTTCTATTGAACTGTTTGCAAACACACAGGTTCCTGCTGGTACAGCTAAGATACACACTTGCACAACGCTAAAACAAGTAAAGTAATCGTTACAATGCCACGTTTTGAAGTTAAAACGAAACGAAAGTTTGTTTTAAACGCAAAGCTACACGTAATATGTGAGTCGTAGATTCGAATCCACGTCGCACCAAACATGCTCACCCTATCAGCTGTGGAGGCGTTATGATGTAACGATCAATCCCACTATTCGTTGGTAAAAAATTAGCACAAGAGTTGGTGGTGGGCGGTGATGACTAGCTGCCTTCCCTCTTGTCTTATATTGGTAAATTAGTGAAGGCTAGCGCGATTAACCATTTAATTGCTTTGTGCGAAATTCAAAAACAAACAAACAAAGCTACACAGAGGATTATGTGTGTTCTGCCGACCACGGGTATTGAAAAGCGGTATTTAGATGTATAACTTTCCAGAGATACCAGTGTGACGCTATTGGGCATTACCACCTTATAAACTTAACCTCTTTACAAGAACGTCTATGGACACCATGAAGAACAAACACTGCACGAAATTTGAAACAATATTATATTTTGCTGGAAATACATTATTTATTAATGTATTTCAGAATTGTTGGTACGGGTATTAACATTTTTACTGATAAAGCAGAGAACAACGATTGGACACTTTCGTGCCATCTAGTATTACAAAAAAGAAATACATTATCAAAAAAAAATTAGATTTTGAGAAACCGCAGTGGCGAATTTGTGCTCCATTTATTAATATCAGTGATACCTAAAGACCATACTGAAATAACTTGTAAAAGATATATAAGAAATAATTTAAATATATATAATTTGATTCGTTATTCAAACCGCTGTATGGGTGTTGCCAATGAATTATATATTTTAAACGTATATACATATATATATAGATATACATATACTTGTCAACGAGAGAACTGTTAGAGATGTTCAGGTGGATAATAGTTTTGTACTTTGTTAGTTGTGTTATTCAAAATAATTTGTGATGATCCAATAATTACCTGAATTTAACGAATGTAATAAAATAATATAATCGTAGGTACTGCACAGAAGAATAAAATGTTTAGATTTAAAATATTACGTTAAATATTTATTGATATCGAATTAAGTAGAAAGAACTTTTATTTTAATAATTTAATTTTAAGTAGAATATATTATATTTTGATATTTTTTTCTCATAAATGGTGCCCATGTAGTACTGAGAGGTTGTTAACAATTGTTTTGTTAAAACCGGCTGATGTTACATTGTAAATAGGTTTGAGTTACATGAAATTTATTTTATTGAAAACGTGTCTTTTTTCTTCCAATTCGCAAGTGGAGAGTGATCCTTTATCAACCGATTTTACTCTAAACATGTGAAAAATATACCGTATTATCTCTTGATGTAAAAAAAAAATACGTAGGTGTTATTTCAAGGTGGAAAATGCAACTAAGTGTTTTGACTTCGGACTCTCAACGTAAATACCGTGTTTCAATACCTGTGGTCGTGAGAACACAGATAATCCATTGTGTAGCTTTGTGTTTCATTCCAAACAAACAAAGAAGATGGAATGAAATTAAACAAACTTATAAGTCAATAAATAAATTTTCAAGTAAATTGAACAATGGACCTGATAAGATACAATAGTACTTCAGTAGTAATGTCAACAAATTAAACTATTTTGGCTGAAAATCAACACGTGCTTAATACCAGGATGAATAGCGTTTTAACTTAAATTTGAACATGTTAAAAAGTACGACACAACGTATAATTGGATGTAATGTGCTTTGCAGTAAAGAGGCTTACGCTGTAAATTTAATGTAATATGGTTTGTTTGTTTAAAACAATATATTCACAGTTTTTAAAACTTCCTTTATATTTCTAAAACTTTAAAATGAAAAATTTATATATATATTACACACTCCTGCTTTTCACATATTTTTAACTGTACGACATTTAGTTACATTATTCAACTATAGATAGTGCTGACGTCTTCTTACTGTTTGTGTGTTTTTTTTATAGCAAAGCTACATCTGGCTATCTGCTGAGCCCGCCGAGGGGAATCGAACCCCTGATTTTAACATTGTAAATCCGAAAATATACCTCTGTAGTAGCATGGGGCTTTACCGTTTTACTTTTCCATTGAAATGGATCGTTTGCCTCTAATGTTTATATTTAAGAATATTTTAAAGTTCTAAATGTAGTTTATGGTGTAAAGAGAAATCCATATTGATTCACAGGAATGCTTGAGTAAAAATATAGTTGAATATTTGTATAATTGATGAACATTTGTTTTTCAGTAAATTGCTAACAGGGCAAAGTATCACAGTTGTGTATTATGTTTTATAAATTAATATATCTATACATATTTTGACAGTTAATGGAGATCAGATAATTTTGCAGTAATCTAGGCTGTTCTCGGGGTAATCTTAGATAGAAATCTCAAATATATGAGCACTTCAAATGTGTCTGTAAAGTTACTTAGTTATTAACAAATGCCTTCCTTGTCAGTTTGTTTTTATTCACAGAAGTCTAACTGGTCAGTTTATTATTTATTAATGTGTGTTTTCTTGTAATAAAATCATATCGACTATCTATTGTAATCAACAATTCGAATCGATCCTATTATTTTAAAAGTATGAATCCAGACATTAACCGCTGAATCATCAGTGAATGTTAATTAACCTACCTACACAGTTCCTTATTTGATAGTAAAAGTCTACTTTTATAATTTATTATTAGTATTTGGTAATTCGGAACCAGGAAATAGGCTGCTCAGAGATGGGGGAGGGGAAGTAATTGATTATAACATCATAATTACAAAATTTCCTATCTGTGTCGTGTTCTTACGGAACCGTTGCTGCGTTGGCATAACAGGCGACTATCATGTAACATTTTCCCACCAGGGGCGCATCGTAGATACGTTAACGTTGTTGTACCATGAAAAGAGAGTGAATGGCTAGCTTGTCATAACTCACACAAAACATGTCTCACTATGAATGTAACTAAGTACAAACTTATTAATCAATTAAATTATCCTGAAAATGACGTTTAACTCTAATTCAAAAATTAATTAAGTGTTCATAAAAGTATTCTTAAGACTAATTCATTAGTTAATTAATTCTGCATGAAAAAGATGCTTGCCAATAAATTACCATTTTCATTTCGTGTAGAAGAAAAATGAAACCCGGATTGGTCACATGGTTAGAACGCTCGACTCCTAAATTAAAGATCAGGGGTTCGAGTGCCCGTAACACCAAATATGCGTCCTAATGTAACGGTCAATCCCACTATTCTTTGGTAAAAGAGCAGACCAAAAGTTCAGATTTATCTCTTCCATGGAAAATTTAACAATCTCTATAAAAATACATTGATAAATTTAGTAAAATAAAGCAAGAATGTTCTGGTTGTCCCTCTCACTCATAACATCTGAAACAAAGCAGTTTTATTTAAACCAATATAACAAAAATGTTATATCGGTCAATATAACAAAAATGAAGCAACCACTTAAAGAAACACTTTTCTGAAAAGGGGCCTGGTATAGCCAGGTGTGTTAAGGCGTTCTACTCGTAATCCCAGGGACAGGTTCGAATCCATGGCGAGCCAAACACTCTCGCCATTTCAGCCGTGGGGCGTTATAATGTGACGGTCAATGTAACCATTAGTTGGTAGAAGAGTAGCCGAAGAGTTGGCGGTGGGTGGTGATGACTAGCTGCCTTCCCTCTAGTCATACACTGCTAAATTAGAGAGGGCTAGTAAAGACAGCCCTCATGTAGCTTTGCGCGAAATTCAAAAATAAACAAACAAACAATTATTAAAATGTTGTTTGCTGTCCAACTTTGAAGCCGTTAATTAAATAAATTTAATTGCAACTGTGTTTAAATAATTAACAAGAAGATACAGTTTTCGTTCCCTTCTTCTTTAACGAGATGAACACATCTTTTAATCATTAAACTCCCTATTCCAAAACCATGTAGATTTTTTCCTTAGATACAATTTAGTCAAATGCGGAATATTTTTGTCTCTTTGGATTATAAGTGTTGCAACCATTTCACATTTTAACTTCCCAACTAAAAATGTGATTATTTTCGAAGGACCATGTGACCTGGGTCATATCTCGACTGATGGTTTAGCCATAGGATCACGATTCTTTCCAATCCTAGCAGACATTTTCATAGAGAAATGGTCCTTTCATCCACAACTATAAAACCAAGTTTTTACAGACGTTATATCGACGACACTTTCGTTATTTCGTCCCACTGTCATGAAAACTTACCAGCCTTCTTAGAACATCTCAGTTCCGTAGACAAAATAATCCACTTCATCATGGAAATCAAAGAATAAAACAGCTTACCCTTCCTTAACATACACATTAGCAAGAAAGAAAGACAAATCACCACAAATGTATACAAAAAACTCACACACACCAACAGATACCTACACTTCCAGTCTAATCATCCAACCTCGACAAAACATGGTATAATGCAATGCCTAAACAACAGAGCAAAAAACATTTGCGATAAGATATCCATTGAAGCAGAACGCTAAAAGATCGTAGAGAGTCTTAAACAGAATGGTTACACCTATTATTCCTTCATCAAAAACTTCTTGAAGAAGACCACGACACAAAGAAAAGATCAGAAAGTCACCACAACCACCATCATTTACCTTCCATAACTGTAATATTTCAGTGAAAAACTCAAACGCAGAGACAAAAAATTCAAAATAGATATCTGGTGGAAATACTACAACACCTTAAGGTAAAATACAAAATACCAAAAAGAATCTCAAAAACATCATCTAAGAATTCTGTGTTCCTGCAACGAAACATACATTGGAGAAACAGGAAGAAAATTCGCGACAAGTATAAATGAACATAAAGATAGTACAAGACTAATGAAAATATAAAATTCAGCTATTGGAAAACAGGCCACGTCAATTGGAGACAGAATAAACTGTGAGAAAACTATAATTATCGACACAGACAAATTCTGTAAGACAAGAAAAATCAAAGAATAATTTTATATTAACATTCTTAAACCTTTACTAAAAAGAGATTCCGAATGAGAGGTGAGTAACCTATGGCTACAATTGGTTGAATCTACAGGAACTTTCTCCAGTCAAAAACAGCGGTATTCCAACCAGTAAAAACACGTTCTCCACAATACACGAGGACACTATAAAAGACCGACAACACCTTAAACATAGGATGACCAGAAGACGAAAGGTGGAATACTTGTGTCTCCAGTTGCCGTCTATTATACAAAGTACCACACATATTGATCACTTGCTTTTGGCTTTCATTCAGTTGATAACTCAGATTCCCATTCTCTTGAAAATGATAATCCTTTAAATAATAAATTTAGTATAATAGTAAGATTCAGCCAACTTGATTTTATTGTACACAAGATATTAAGTTGTGGAGTTCTTTCCTCTTCAAAATGTCTTTATTTTACTTCTTTTCGTATCTAATAAATAACGTACTTCTCACAAAGTAAACCATATTTTTAAAACTCGTGCTGTGTTTGTTTTTCATGCTGTCCATAGACATCCTTGTAAAGAGGTGATAATGCCCTTAGAGCCACAATGGTATATCTTCGGACTCATTCCTCTCTACACCAAGTTTCGATACGCTTGGTCGGCAGAACACATATTGACCTTTGTTTAGCTTTATGCTTAATAACAAACAACAACAAATAAAAGTGTTAAACGTACGTTAGTTTTTTTAGAAAAATGAAACTTCTTTAACACAACAAATTTTCACTGATGCTTTTACACATTTGACACTGTTTTTATACCATGACATCTGGAGTGAGGCGGAATAATCTAAACAGGTGGAAAGAGACATGTATCAATAGAATGTTATCTGGTATTGTTGGACAACACTCAAAGTATTTTCATTTTAACTTAAAAATGTGGCATAATCACAATGACTTTACTTATTTTAGTTTTGTGCAGGTGTTATCTTACCTGTACCAACAGACGCCGGCGGTTTGCAAACAATTCAACATAGATGACGGCTAGTTTAGGTAAATCATTTGTTTGTTCGTTTTCTAGTGTTAGCCACTGAGATTCAACCTCAAGTTCTGGCGTTATAAATCAGCGAGTTTATTGTTGAGTGACTAGTAGAAGTTGCTAAGCCTAATTATTGATATTTTATTTTATCTTGTTATTGTAACCATCGTATTTGTTACACCGATAACATTCGTTTCTTGTTCGTCTCTGCAAGCCTTGGACAGACAAGTGTGTATTGAGTTTAAAATGTAAAACACAAGAAAGGCAAGTGAAAAAAATCAAAGACTTAATTAATGAAGTCCGAGCCCCATTTTAACCAAACGGGGTAGAGAACCGTTCTCTGAATAACCGTATATGGGGCAGTCTCACCTTCTCTTCCCGATTACTTTTTGATGTTTTTTTTAATTTCGCGGAAATATAAACGAGAGTTATCTGTTGTACCCGAACCTAAATTATCAGCAATAAATTAGAAGGATATTGTTTGGCTACTCTTTTATCAACGAATAGTAGGATCGACCAGAACATTGTAACATTTGTGTAATTTTGCGCCACACAAAGTATAACTTTCTTGACTTCATTTTGTATCTTTGATCGATTTGAAATGTCTTTTAATATTCCACACATGTTTATTAAACCTTATCTGTGGTGAATTTGATACAATAGTCTCAGGTAAATGTGGGAAAGAGATGTTAGTGATTTCACTACTGCACCGTTTGTCAATTACCGTGTTAAAGTTATAGATTGCAGGACCTCAGTCTAAAAGAGTTGGGGATCAACTATAAACAAACACATGTTTCAATAAAGAATATCGAATTGGTTACATTATTTTTATTACACCAACACTCTGCCAACTTCATCTTTGTTTCTCGTACCACTTTCATTAATCCTCAATTACTTTTCCATTTTAATACTGAAAACAACTCAAGCAGTACATTTAATATAAAATAAAACAACACAAACACCAAGATATCTCACCTTTACATTTCTCAAAAGAAGTCTTCAAGTAAAAATTTACTCAAAGTGATAGATGCGTACAAACACTTATTATTTCGCTATAATAGAGGTTTTTTTTTGAAAAAAAAAAACTGGAGAATTTGAGAACTCTAACAGAGTCCAGGAAATACTTGTTTGAAACACTGGATTAATGTGTCAATGTTATGAGAAATTATTCGTAGAATTCAGTTGCTCACAGGATAAGTTTTTTAAAACTGGAGAAATGATGCTGTTTTGTTTGAACTCAGTGCTCGTTTTTTAAGGTGTTGTGAAAAATGGAAGTAACGTCGAGTTTGGCTGCAAATAATGATAAACAAAGTGAAAATAAATATAAATATAATGAACATAACTATGTACTGCATATGTTGGACAAGTATAATAAATGTTTTAAAGAATATACTCGTGTATAAGTGTGACTTTTTTCTAGTCATTTCTTCTTCCTTAGTATCAACCTGTTTGCCGACACATTTTCACCTATTTATATATCAGGTCATACCTTAAGAAATGTCCGACCTTAGGCTCAGAAAAAAGAAATAATTTCAAACGCTTTTAATGTTATTTTAATCAATAATATATGTTCCATTACACTGTACAACAATTTTTTGAAAAGTTTTTGCTGATTGTGACTGGTTTCTGGTGTGTATGCACAAATATAGTTTTGGTTTTGCTTCATCACGTAGGAACTCTGAGAAATAGAGAGTTAACTGTTTACTGGCAATAACGTATTGAATTGCGATTATGTTTCCATACGCTATTAAGTTCAACATAATTAAAAGTGTTTTGCTTCTGATTTTTGCTTGTATTCAATGTCCGGTGCATCACGTTGCAGTGTCCAACAGTAGTCAGAAAGCATTGGCGGATTCCAGTTGCCCTGATATCGTTTTTACATTGTAGCAATGTCCTGGTGAAACCTTTCATCGTGTTCGTCACTGAAAGCACCGAAATTTGTGGGGAAGAAGTCCAAGTGTGAGTGGAGGAAATGAATCTTTAGTGACATGTTGCACTTCATTGTTTTGTATGCTTTGAGAAGTTGGTCTACCACCTGAATGTAATGATGGGGCTTTGTAATTGCCAAGAAAATTGCCAACAACGTCTTTGAAAGCTTTCCAGGCAACCTTTTCCAGCCCAACAGATCTTTGAACCGCTTGTCACTCATAACATGCCTGATCTGAGGGCCAACAAAATGCCCTCTTTGATCTTGTCTCAGTTATTCTTGGGAACACCTGTCTTAAATAAAGGAAACCTTTGCCTTCTTTGAGGTTTAACGTTGACGAATCAATAAAGAGACGCCACTCTTGCGGGTCATGTTCAAAACCCAAAGCAGAAAACAATCCTTCGATGTCAACACAAAAACAGAAACTGTTAACTTGTGCAGAGAATTTGGTTGTATCATGATGATGGCTTCGAAAAACAGAAATCTTCGTACCTGGTGACAGCAAACACCATTCCTGTAGTCTCTAACCCTACAATTTGTCTTTTGCTTTTGACAGACCTAAATATCTGACCATATCGTTTAATTCTGACTGTGTTATGAGATGTGGATCGCCTGAGGAGCACGGTTCAAAATCCGGATTAATGTCACTGCCAGTTCATTGTATTGCAGTTTCTTCACAAGATTCGTCCAAGGTTCATTCCTCTGGTGGTTTCGAAATTGGAAGATTGTCGTCATATGGCACGGGTCTCATAGCTGAGGGCAGATTAGGGTATACAATTTACTTCTTGTTTTTGAAAGATAAACCAGACACATTAGGCAAAAAAAGTAACAGTCCGTCACATGGTCTTTCGAGAGACTTCTTATCCAAGCCCTCAGACAGACAGCACATGTCACACAACAAATGTGAGGCGCCCATTCCTGGTCTTTATCACCAATTTTACAGCCAAAGTACAGATGATATGCTATCTTCAATAGAGCAGTCATTGAGCGTCTCTGATGAACAAGCACATACTCGCCACAGATATAGCAGAATGTCCTGTAAAACGTCTATAACGTCTAACTTACTTGTTACAGTGCTACTGAGGCAATGCTATATTCTGAAACAATACATACACACTATAAGGTCTATATTAATCCAATGAGCAGGATCTGTGTAAGCAAGCCACTTTTATAGCCTGGTGAGACAGTGTCAAGCTGCCTCCGGCCTGCCAAGGCATGCCCGGGCTGCATACTTCCACAGAACAACTTCCAACCTGGCCTGATTTCATGCCTGGACATGTCCAGACTGCACAAAACATTTTTCATAGATCTCTTGCAGAAACGAAAGTTTTGGACAGAAATGTAAAAAAAAAACATGACAAAACTAAAGATTTCGATGAAACGGTACGTGATGGGCAAATTTGGATGTGATTTTCGTGATAAGCAGCCAAAAATATCTATAAGGAACACCAATAGTGTTCAAGAAGCAGAAACTTTGTTATGCAGTGGTATTATTAATTACTTCGTGCTAACGGTTCATAAGTTTTTGAATGTCATTTCTATAAAATTATTAGGGTTTAAAAGAAAAGAATTCAGAGAGGTAGTTTTAACAACTTCATATGTTCCAATATCTTTTCTTCAAAGATAGTTGTGCAGACTTCGGAATACATTATAATGTGACTAGGTAAAAACTGGAGAATATGGAAAATGTAGAAGTTTTCCCAGTCTAGCTATTCAACTTGGTGTATTATTCTGGTGGAATAGAACACCTTTACGACTGATCAAAGCAGGCCTCTTTTCTCTTAGTGCAACTTTCAAGCGCTCTAACTGTTGACAACAGAAGTATGATGTGATTGTTACATCAAGTAACAGCAGCTCAAAGTGTTTCACACCAACAATATCCCAACAAACGTTTAACAAGACTTTCCTAAGGTGAATGTCCATTTTGGGCTGTGCTTTAGCCAATTTGCCTGTATTGAGCCATTGATTGCGGCGCTTAACATCTTTGTAAAATATCCATTTTCATCGCCAGTTACTAAACTGTCCAAAAAGATGAGTTACGTTTACGAGAGTGATGAAAAGTGCAACTGTTTACTCTTGCTCTGTGGTTTCCTTCTATAAGATCATATTGGTCCAATATTCCAAGTTTTGACACCATTCCAAGCTGTTGCAGATGATTCTGAACTGTTGAATGTGTTGAATTAAGCTTCTGTACTAATTCTTGAATTGCTACAGCACAATTTTCATCAAGTACAACCAGCAACAAGTCATCATTAAACTCAACAGTACAACCTGAACGTGGCGCATCACTTGAGCTGTACTCACCTGATCTGAGCTCCTAAAACAAACTTCGACATTTTCTTTCACTGAAGGACTCCGCACCATAAAAACCTTAATTTTGTTTGTTTAGTTTATGCTGCACTGTTACTTTTTAAACTCATAAAGCATTATATACCTAATGTGCTCCTCAGACACATCCATCTTTATTAGGTATTATTACATTAATGATCTGAAAAAGTAGAAATGGGTTGTTGTTTTTTATTTGCCTTAACATTTTTATACACGTCTTACTACCTATTTTAGTCATTAAAGCCCTCTACAAACACAGAAAGTGTGATTCACTTTCTGTATGAAATTTTTGGACATTACTTATGGGATGATGTGATATTTTTTGTGATAACGAGAAAATCCATTTGTAGAGAAAAATATTACCAACCCCTAACTTTGGTAAAACTATCGAAAATTTGTAATCAATGCACAAACATTATCCAAAAATTTACAGAAAAAACTACTTAAATCCATATTTAACACGAAATACAAAGAACTACATGACTTACAGAAAGAAAAAAAATGAACTTTGAACATCAACTGGCATGCTGCATGAAACCAGAAATTTACGGATATCTACAACGAAACATAAACCAAACTAACACTAGGAATGACAGGGACAAAAAGATTTGCCACAACACAAAATCTAAAAAAACTAAGATGCAAACATCAGGAAAAGCACCAACACGACAAACCGTTGACTAACCTCATAACAGATCCAACCGACAATTAAACACAGACGAGATACATCTTCTTAACAAAGGACTGAACTTCGCAATAGCACCAAGGTACATTCCAACCTTAGAAATTAAAACATGATTAGAAGACCTAGTCAGGAGATTTGTGATACTCTCCACAAAAAACAAAAACAACAAGAAAACAACCGAAAAGTACCAACAGAAAGAAGTCAACTTCGGCAATTTAAATCACATCCTACAGCCACACTTCGCAGAAAAAATAATATTTTCCAGAAACACGTAAAAACAACATCTTAACAATTTTTTCAAAGAATTTTCTCTCAAAACCATCAACATAATTTCACAAAATAGAAAACTAAACAACAACCTTACAAAAAGAGACATTAATTCAATTAAAAACCTAAATCAAGACAAAAACATAAAAATTATAACAGCAGATAAAGGTAACGCTCTAGTCATAATGAACACGAGTGAATACATCCAAAAAATGAAGAACATTTTATCAGACAGAAACGTAAAACCGACTCACGCACACCACATATGTACGGCATCTCCAAACCTCATAAACCAGATTGTCCATTACGACCAATAATGTCAACATATGAATCATTTAATTACAATCTTGGCACATACATAGCATGGGCATTCTCCAAATATGTAACATCAGTCAGCTGATTTATCAAAGACCCTTTTAATATAAAGTCTAATCTTAATCAACTTAATTATAAAGCCTTAATGTCCAGTTTCGATGTCATATCTCTCTTTACAGAAGTCCCAACCACTAAAGCCTGCAAGATAGCCTTAGAATGTTATATCCGAGAGCCTAACCCATCAATAAACATTCCCAGCAATGAATTAGCAACCCTCATAGAATTAACCACGATGAAGACAAACTTCATGTTCAACAACCACAACTATATACAAACAAATAGGTTAAGCATATACAATGCAGTATTACCAGTTCTAGCCAATATTTTTATGACACAAGTTGAAACACAAGCAAATAACGCAGCATTACATCTACCACTATAACATTAAAAATATGTAGACGACACCATTGCGGGATTCACATCTAGAGAACAAACACTTTAATTTTTTAATCACATTAACTCTATACATCCCAACATTAACTTCAATTGTGAACAGGAGGAAAGCAATCAAATATCATTTCTTAACCTCAAAATTACAAGAACCGACACACAATTTAAAACAGAAATCCACCGAAAAACCACCCATACTGGACTATACATTCCTTGGGACTCAGCATTATGAAACAAAACAAAAACTCAACACACTGAGAAACCAAATAAACACAGCCATAAAACTATGCTCACCAGATAAAATTAACGACGAATTAAACAAAATAAAACAATACTTTATCAACATCAATAAGTTTCCTCCCCAAACCGTAGAAAATATTTTACACACACAGCTTGACAAAAAGCAAAATCAACTAACAAATGTAAATATATCCCATGAATTAAAAAATCACAAAACCATATAGTGCTGCATAACATATATTTCTGACATCAGCAGAAAAATAACTACCATTTAGTAAAAAACTAGTAACAAAGTATGACATTCCAGTTAATACCAAATTTATTCAAAAACCAGGCACAAAACTAAGGTTTATACTATGTAAAAACTACATTGACAAACACCAGACCAACATTATTTATAAAATACAATGTGATAACTGCCACGACTTCTATATTGGAGAAACAAGTAGCAAAATGGAAACCAGATTCAAAGAACATAAAAAGTCACCTTCACACGTTTTCGAACACTGCAAGTCAAATAAACACAACATAACCATAGAAAACACTCAAATACTAAAGAAAGAAACAAAATAAACAAACGCAAAATTAAAGAAGCCTCACTTATGCAACAACTCAAGCTCAAAATAAATCAATACAAAGAAACATCTTTATATCTGTATTAATAAATATAATCAAACATCTAAGCATGCTCTCAATATTCCTACTCTCAGTTACAAAACCGCCTTCAAACATGTGGTCAGTTATCTGTCATTTACCTCTTTCTTTCTTTGAGAACCTGGCGATGGCTGACGAAGGTCGAAACGTTGTTCGCTTCTCCACATAGCGCCTTCTCTACGCATATTAGCCGATTTTACATATATATATTTCTCTATAAGTGCGTGTTCTCATCATTACGGAATACCAGTAATTGTTTATAAAATATGTGGCCACAAAAAAGGTGTCAAACGCACAACCCTTTTTTCTCTTTGACACTGTTTGATATTTTCATATGTGGACAAAAACTGGTAATATTTGTAAAATGTATTGGTGATACAGTATGTGGAACAGTTTTATCAATATATCCAGTGTTCTTGATGCCAATGAAGTGACATCTGGTGATTAGTCAGAATTTTTTAAAGATATGTCAGACCTTGCGTTGTTGAAGTATAGGACTATATCAGTGTTTCATATATAATATTATTGTAGGAGTTAATACATTTAGACGACAAAAATGCTACGGTGCAAAAAATTAATTAGAATAACTAAAGTGACAGATTTACGTTTATATATCTACTTCGATATAGGTGTTTGTTTCACTATTTAACATATTTAGAAATGCATGTAACTTCCACTGTCAAATGCGAAATTCAAAACTTTAGCCCATTTATTAAAATTGTAGAAGATTCTGTTGGGTATGTATCAACATTATAAGTGCATGTAAAGGCTAGTATTGTTGTACAAGATGAAATTTCTAGAATTTCACCTTGCGATATTAGATTTGTCTCAGATACTTTTTGGATTCTTCGGGGATATTGTGAATATTTATCCTACTGACAATTTATTGATGAGTGACAATGATGAACGTGATGGATCAGCTCGAAGTTTCGTTTGCTTGAAGGAAACTGATCTGTAAGCAAGAAAAGAATCCGCGGATCTCTTCATTACTTAAATATGTACTTCGGAAAGATGAACTGCAGAAAGTTCCAGATGTTTATTTTTTTCATAAAGAGGTGTTCTCATAAGAAAATAGAGAACACCAGATTTGCCAACTTCAAAATACTAGGCTGTAGTTTATCAAATCGCTTTTCCCAAAGGATATCATGCTGAAATATTGAAAAGTTACCATGAAATTTCCATTGGAGGACATTTCAGAGTTAATAAGACACTTGAAAAAATCATGAGACATTTCTTTTGGCCAAACATTAGTCAGAATATTTCTATGTTTTGTAAATCCTTTCATATCTGTAGGATAGTTGGAAAACCTAATTAGAAAATTCCTGTTGCTCTTTTTAAAACCTATCATAGCTTTGCAAGAGCCTCTAAGTCGTGTGTTGATTGTGTTGAGCCTTAAACAAATAAAATAACCTTTGTGATAATGTAATTTTACGTGCTATGTAATTTTATAACGATAAGAATATTTTTATTGATTGTGTTATATACTGTGATGATTACTGAAGTTTTATAAATATTCTTTGATATTGTATTATTTTTTATCCGCAATGCATATCTATATATAATATCGTAGTTAAAAACCATGTAACGCCAATTTTGAATTCTGTAGAAAAGGAGGTGTGGCTGATTCAGTATCATAATTCTATTTTAATACCGATGTCTGTTTCAGTTTAATATACAGTTAGAAATGTATTTATCGTATACTGTTATATCTGTATTACAAAATTCCTGCCTATTCATTAAACGTGTATAAAATTTCCTTGTGTAAAAATCAATAATAGATATGCATAAAAGGTTAGTATTGTTGTACAGATAAAATTACTGGAATATCGTATAACGTTTATGGAACGAAATCAACGCAACGTGCCAATAGACAGTATGCATTGTTTGTTTGCTACTATATACCTCTGTAGCTATATCTGTGATTATTATCCGAATAATTCAGATACTGACCTAAAACGTTAATATACTCTTCAAAAAAAAAAAGAAACGAAAAAGGCAAAATATGAGACCAATTGTTAACAAGTTTATTCCGGGTAGTTCTGTATGACATATGTAAAACTTTGCACATTCACTGCTGAACATCCAAAGTCTGCAAAGGCGAAGTTCACGCTCACTAGGTGAAGTTTAGCGTCACTCAACGTCAATAACGAGTATGACCCCCGTGAGAATCAATAACTGCTTGGCATCTCCTGCCCATAGAAGCGATGAGATGACGAATCACATCCTGTGGAATGGCTGTCCATTCAGCCTGCAAAGCTGTTGCAAGCTGAGGTAAAGTCTGCGGTTGAGGTTGTCGCCGTCGCAGACGTCGGTCCAACTCGTCCCAAAGATGTTCGATGGGGTTTCAATCTGGTGATCTGGAGGACCAGGAAAGAACGTTGATGTTGTGGTGTCTCAAGAAGACAGTGGTGAGTCGGCTGTGTGAGGACGGGCGTTGTCATGTTGAAAAACGTCGTTGACGTTCACCATGATGGGTTGCACATGGGGTTTAAGAATCTCGTAGAGGGTTTTGTACAGTCTGATCGGAAATCCTACGCAGCCCTGGTGTGGTTGAGGCAGTAGACGTCGCAGTGGTGGTCCTATCCCGAAGGTGACGTAACCGGATGTAGCGATCTTGTGCGGGCGTGGTCACACGAGGTCTGCCAGATCGTGGACGGTCACGAGTTGATCCATGTTGTTGGTGACGATTCTATAGCCTTGTGATGTTGTTTTGGTGGACATTCACAGGTCTGGCAACATCTGATCGAGATTCGCTTGCTTCCAAACAACCAATGGCGTTGTTGCGTTGTGCTTCAGTCAGTCTTGGCGTAACTGTATTGCGTGCGCGGTGGCTTAACACTGAGCTATGGAAACCGAGAACCCGTCACTTTTATGGGGATTTTCCACATGTTGCACTTGCAGAACATACAGATCTCTCAAACAAATTTATTGGACACGCATGCGTTTTGGCGAAAACTCCGATGTTTTCCTCCGTTTTCAAAGTGCACAACTTTTATTGTCATTTTGGTCTGACAATCAGTGCCTTAACACGTGTAACATCACATACTCTGAGGTTGTACCGTTATTACATATATTTCTCTTTAAAATAAAAAAAATATCCCTTTTGCGTTTATGGTTTTGAAGAGTATATATTTCGAACATTACAAACCGTTTAACATCAGTGGATGAATATCGGAAGTTAGTATTTTTGTGAAAACTATACGATATATGTTATCATGTCGATAGCAATAACATTTGTGAGAGTAAATATATAGTTTACATTTCATGTGTTTCAAAATTTCGATAATACGAGAACATTGGGAACCCAAACTATGCTAGTTTCGTCTGTTATTAGAAAGAGATAATAACTTATCGAAAGAAATATTTAAGTATTGTGAAACCACAATTGCTAATTTGCGTGCTTTTATTAATATTAAAGTTATACCTTGCATTAAAACCATAAATTAAATTATCAACTTTGCCCGGAAATATTACTCTTCCAAAGACATACATAGATCCTATTTTTCGATACATGTAAAGTTTCTTGACCTTAAAATTATCTATAGACATTGGTAACTATAAATATCCGTTAAATAATCATTTCAACAACAGAAACAAGCGGTGGAAACTGTAATATGATTTCTACTTGATATGTAATGCAACATTTTACAAATATCCCACACCTCTTAAGACTTTAGTGTTGAATAATGTCACAGTTATAAATATCTTCTTCTTTTATTCGACTTATATTACAATAAAGTTCTTGTAACAGCTCTAACATTTTCATTAAGAAAGTTTGGAGAAATGTTAAATTTATATATTTTTGGGCAAAAACATTACTGTGTTTATATATGAAAGTTTATTTCATTCATAATACCTTTTGGTGTGTATTATCTTTTTAGTTTTCTTTGACTGGAGCTCAAAATAAAACATTTAACATTTATTATCAACAGAATTATTGTATTGTGTTGCAAATGAATTTCTTTATATACGACTTTATATTCTACCAATTATTCTATTTATTAACTCGTTTGACAGACACCCGATTCAATCACAATGTCATTTTCAAATAAATAATTAACCCCATGTCATTATGTCGTGGTTATAATGAAAATGCCCAGTTTATTGTAGTTTGAAAGTAAGTAAGGTGTTTTTTTTTATCCAAGATACGTTCACATGTTACCAGAATGGTTGGTCTTTAGTTAGTAAATAAATTTCTTTAAATGCTTGTTTTTACTTTATTTAAGTTAGTTCCAGTAACAGATATTGTAAAATATTTATTAAAATGTTTACAAAATAAACTATTTTAAACGTTACATCATTCAGTAGAGTTATGTTCAAAAAACACACGCTTACTTCGTTGGTATTTTATCTTACAATGTTTACAAGGTCATGATACTAGGATGTTGTTCCTCTTAAAGCGTAAAATTTTAATTTTAGTTTTTTGACAGTAACCAAAGAAGTGGGTTAATGACAAATGAATATGATGTTAAATACCTAATTATTTTGTAAATATATTTCTAATGCAGTTTGATTTTTGAAACATTTTGTTAATCTTTATTAATCGGTATTAGCGTTTAGGTTTACATTTTGAGTTATGAAAGAGCAAATGCGCTAAAATGTTAAAGTCAGAATAGAACTAACAATACATATGTTGGTTGTATTTGTTTACACCGCTTTTCTGTAGGATGTAGTTTAAGTATTTTTCAACAGCACATTGACGAAACATATATTGCAATACCAAACAAATTTGATTATATATCTAACATAGGTTTGTAATTAGAGTTTAAATAAATCAATTCACTTTATTTTTCCAAAAACACTTGAGAAGCTTATTGTCCACTTCGGTTTAAATCTTTGAAACTACGTCTAAGCAAATTTTACAAAGGTATTACGTACATTTTCATTATACCAGATCACTGATGTCAGATAAGAATTTATTCATATGTGTTATTGGCTGCTTTCCTTCTAGCCTATGAGGATTCTACAAGGGATAGCTAGCATTAATTGCTTTTGAGTAGCTTTACGCAAATATTCGAGAATAAATCAAAAACTTTCAGGTGGACATGAAGGTTGGAAATATATCATTGGTTCCAAGCTCACTGTAACTTAAGTTACTAAATTTGCCACATTTTCCCATACAGTGGGATTTTTTTTACACATTTCTAACTACTGTATCCTCAAAGTTTTAATAACTCTTAGTATACTGTTTTGTTGTTCCCTTAATTTTCTATTTTGATCAAAAAAACAACTTATTGAAAAAGTATGTATGCAAACCGTTAAGAATGTTGTTTATTAGCTTATACATTAGGTAGCAGGATTTAGACAATTTCATGCTATTGTACAGTATATTTTCCTTTGCCGTATTCCACCATTTCTTATCCAGTTAACAATATACCTTTAGGTGTATTTTAAAATTTCTCAAAACATTGTGCCATATTTCTCCTGCACGTTTTCGCTTGGGGTTATTGCAAATGGATTTGGTTTGAATAAAGCTGCTGGAAGACTACCTAGCTAGCCGTCCTTAATTTAACAGAGAAAAACTCGAGGGAAAGACAGATAGTTATCACAACCAAATAATTTTTACCAAAGAATAATGATATTGATCGTTACATTAAAACGCTGAAAGAGCGAGTATGTTTAGTGTGACGAGTATTTGAACCCGCGTACCCCAGAATGCGAGTCGATATACCTGATTACCTGCTCATTTTCTATTGGAGGTGATAAATTTTCACAAACGATTTAATTAAGGCAAAAGTTATATACCAATTAGAAACTTTGATTGATGGTGTTTCTTTATAAAACCCTCTTAAATTAAGGTTGTAATTACTTTAATAGTTGACAAGGAGACTTGCACCAGCTGTTATATGAGAGCACTAGGATTGTGAGAAACGGATGGTTATCATCATAACTATTACTAACTTTTCCTGCAGACAGCAACAGTTTTACGCAGAATATAGACGATCGCCTTTCTTGGTAATATATGATAACATTATATATTTGTGAAACTCATTATGTAATATTAATTATGTCGTTATTTGTTAAAGTGTAAATTTGCATCTCAGATGTGTCCATTGTATGGATCGAATAACAGATTAGGAAATTATAAGCAATGAAGCTTACTGCTGAGTTACTAAGGAAAACTGAGTAGCGAAAATGTTCATATCATATTCATATATGTTAAGGCATACTCCGTTATTTGCCATACTAGTTATGCATATGAAAATTTTCTTTAACAACAGTGCTAAAAAAAACAAATTGGTTTGAAGGTCATTATGTGTTTATGTTTGTTAAATTACATAACATTAGGTAGGTTAGGTTGAAATTAAAACCTACTTATTATACTCTCATTGTAGAGCCAATAATCTGAGTCATTAATTTTTACTATAAACTGAATATTTTAGAAATTGAAATGATATAAATTTCTATTTTAATGTGTACGTTTGGTTTAAGCATGAGGTCGTAATGAAATCAAATCTAATTATTTCCTTGTACAAAATTTATGATAAACACAGTGGTCATATATTACTTGTAATATAATTTAGAACGTTTTATTTGTTACAGGAACAATGTCCATTTAAATATTACATAGGACTTCAAAAAGCATCATCTGTGTAACTCCAAAGGAGTCATGGCTTCATCAGATACCACTATTAACACAATCTTTGCTTTCAGCCTAATTATTAAGCCCTTAACCGCTGATGATGAAGAAGATATTCGAGACTTTTTGAAGCTTATATATACGGAACAAAGGAAACTTTTTACTTTCGTCCAGTTAAGTAGAATGTTCAGAAACATCACAATCTGGATCTTTGTAGTATTCATCATGACCGCAGTTTACACGTTCATATCAAGTATTATCATATCTGTTATATTTGGCATTACTTAAGGTATTACAATAGCCTTAGAATCGTTGCTTTTGCTATTAACAAAGCTTTACAACAAAGAATACAACGATTATAGTCCGGATGTAATTACTCCACTCATCTGGTCACGTGTAAATAATCACACATTCCTGGCAGGATAAATCGGAGGTGTTCTAATAGCAACAGCGTTACTCAAAAGAGTTTCGAGTGGAGAAAGACGTTTGACAAGGATGTATGTGAGGAAACGTCTACGAAGTCGTGGAATCAGAAAGTTAATGGTGAGAGGATGTATAGAAATAAGTAAAGACGAAAAGTGTAAGAAGATACAAGTTCGTACAATTTCTTTAAATTCAAGGGCAATTAAGTTTTATTTGAACAGTGGATTCAAAGTATGTGACACTGGTGTACTGTTTGAGCAATTTCCTTACAAGTGGTCGTATGTTGAAATGGAAATGTATCTGTAAAATAGTGGAACTGTTTTATAAAACAATAACTGAAATAAATAAATATTTATATATTTAATAATAACAATGTTTATTTTTCAATCCAGTTAAATTCGTAAAATACTCAACACGTTTTGGATGTCTCAGTTAAGACTTTTTATTCTGTATCTCTACAGTAATGAGCTAGATATTTCAAAATAATAAATGTAAGTTAAACAAAATGTAATAAATAAGCTGTAATTATAAAATAATATAAAAAAGGGAAAACAATTAAAGATTCAACTTATAATACGATGTCTTCCTCATAAAAAAAATACACAATTGTAGGTGAAATACCAGGTTACCTCATAAAGAATAACAGGGTTCAAATTTTAAAACAACGTTATGAATTTTAGAAGTTCAAATTGGCTTCTCTAGCGGGAGATTTAGAGCATTGGTAGATCAAGAGAGTTGGGAGAAATCTAATAAATAGGTAAAATCAAATGTAAAAATTAATGTAAAGAATTATTTTTAAACACAACTCATCTTCGTACTTAAAACTATTTACGAAAAATTTTAGTTTATAAAAATTGTCTGGCTTAGTCTTTTGTAGTTAAATCTCCCACCACGAATAGTAGTTTGTAGCAAACCTCTATTTCATATGGTAAACTCTTGTTTCCTCGTAACACGATATAAAATAGTTATTATACATATAGAAAATCATATATTTAACAAGCTGAAACATCTAAGAAAACTTCTAAGATACCGACCTTAATCTCAATGTAATAATATCTTCTGGATATATTGTTCGAGTAGATTATTAGTTAACGTAAATGAAACATAAGTGACAAGTAATCAAAGTTCATTTATTTTAGGAACTACAAAAAAACTTTTCATTCATTTTAATTTAAACTACCTGGCCTCTATCGTGCTGACATTTATATACTCCTTCCCCTATTGTATTAACTTCAAGATATGTAATTAAAAACTGGTAAACTATCACATACATATAGGTTTACTGTTTATCATTACAGAGTATATTTTGAAACTAAAAGAAAGTGTACATCCATTATACATTAACTTTAACAAATGTTTTGTATCAGAACTAATTAATACATTCCTACAGTTTACATAACTTTAGAGAAAGCTAAATGTATATTTATAATATCTGATAATTAAACAGAAAAATATTTTCTAATTCTATGCTACAATTCCTTTTTTTTTAATGTAGAAAACATACATGTATCGCTTCAATATTACACACAAAATTATATACATTGTTATTTCGACACGTTAAGAAACATCAATGGCGTCCATCTTAAGCTTTGGACAATTTTTCATGATGACGAAAAACTCTCTTGAACAATAAATCGATTCTTAAGTTGGCCTGTATGAGTAATAAAACTTTGTTTTATTTTAATTAGAGCTTTAATAGATATATTAGCCGTATTTAGAATACATTACGATAATTTTTATCTTGGAGATAAAATTACTCTCAGAGTGTAATAACCTCTGGTATTTATAAACAACACAACTGAGATATGTATGGATTACGAATATTAAATTATCTTTCATAGAAGGTAGTGTATATTATCCTTGTTACACTTCTGTTGTTTTCTATATTTAGTAATGTTTACTGTAGTAAGACGAACAAGTCATATCTCACGTTTATTTTTAAGTTAAAGTTGTTTAAGTTTTTGTATTAAACGATAAAAGTTAACTCGTTAGTTTTGCTGTCACTGATGTCTTTTCACGTTATACTAATGTATGTGTTACCACCACTACGATACTAGTTTCTACAGGTGAAAAGTTAAGTAACACTCTTTTGACAACCGACTCTCAATCTAAATAAAGGTATTCGGTGTTTCATTTTGACGGACCTACAGAAAAAACTAATACAAACTCAAAATTTACAATGAATTTTTTTTATGTTCGAACATATACTTTAGTATATTATAGCTTTAGGTACTTTATTTCCAGCAGAATGGAAAATCAAGTATGTAGGTTTCACATCTATATACCCATGGACTAAAAAATATTGTGAATATCCTGTTGGATATCCAACAATAACAACTACAATTGTTTTTCTTTTTTGAATGATTATTTCAGATTTATTAAATGTAAAATTATAGCTTCAGGAAATTTTGATATTCTCTGTTACCATTTAGATTTAATGGTGAACTGACATTTCCATCATGTAAATCACGTGTGAAATTCAGAACACAGCCTCAACGTGATCACATCGATGACCGAAGATCTTTCATCTGTATCTCGGTCACAGAAGAAGTAAAGAAAGTAGCTGAATGTGGATACTAAATAATAAGCACTTTTAAGATTTATCATTTCCTTATAAAATTGATCGATGTCTTTGACAAATATATTGATAAATTTATTAAAATAATGCAAAAATTTGTTGGCTGTTCCTCTCACTCGTAACATCTGAAACAAATCAGTTTATGTTGACCAATGGAACAAAAATGAAGGAATGCAACTGACCCTTGAAGATATTGTTTTTACTCGAGGAAAAAGGTCAGGTGCGAAGTTATCTTTAAAATTTTGGGAGTCATTGGGGTATGTCTGAGGACAAACTAATAGCTAACTATACAGCATAGTCAATGAAATATAATAAACAAACATACAATAATGCTGTTGATTTATTTTGTTATTCTGTTACGAAAAACTGGTAAGATAATAGACATTAAAAGTTGAGATGTATCAGATAAACTTTTGTATATAAACACAGTAATTTTGTGTTTCCAAACACTTATTGTTATTTCATTAAACAAGAACTAAAAGAAACACGTTTCTGCAAAGATTTTTTTGTTTCCGAACTTTGAAGCCGTGAAGTAAGTAAATATTTAATTGCACTTTGTTTAACAACTGTAAAAAAGACAATTTTCGTCGCCGTTTTTTTAGCAAGCTGAAGACATTTTTTAATAATTAAATTCCCTATTCGAAAACCATGTAGATTTTTCTTTACATACATGCTGGTCAAGTACGGAATATTTTTTCTCTCTGGATTATAACTGTTGCTACCACTTAACTTAATATCTTTCATATTGATATTTAGTTACACAATAATCTATATTTTAAGCTTTAAAGCATGCTAAATGGAAACATTAGTGTTCGTTGACCCACAAAATCGAACACGGCAATTTAATAAAATACAGCACTCTAACTGAATATTTGTTTATTTCAAATAAAATGAAAAATACGTGAAGCAGGAGTGTGTAATATAAATTAATGAGTTTTGTTTTTGAAATATGAGGAATATAAATGAGTTTTAATAAACCTTGTTTTTTAATGTTTTTAATTACAAAAAAGATATTATATTAAATACATTTTTAAACACGTATTTTCTCTTAAGATATTATCAGTTTAAAAATCTAACCAGGACTGGTGTATAACGGACTACTCCATTAAAATAACAATTTGAGAAAGACAATTAAATCACCCTTATCTCCATAAAGACAATGTAACTTTGCAATATATCAAATTTTCCACCATACTAAAAAAAAAGGTTTTTCTTTTCTATTGAAACATTTCCATTGACCGTTATCTTATCCATTTTCGTACTCTAATACAACATTGATATATATATGTAAATTACTTTGATGTTATGATTTTGTTTTCCATATTTTCAATAATATTTGTTGGAACATTTCTTTCTTTACTATACAAGTATTTAATTTTTAATTTATGTATTAACTGCTCATAGTTGTTAAATTTACTCTAAATAAGATTTGATCAATAACCTTTTGTGAAATGTTGGAAGACGCGTAAAATATAGCAAATAATTAATCTAATTTGGTAATTATTATTTCTGTGGTACAAAATTAAACAAGCACAGATACAAAACGAGCGTCAAAATAATGTGTCATAAAACAATTTTTGTACTTTTAGCACTGTTGTTCAAGAAAGTTTTTCTAATGCGTACCTACTATGAGAAATAACGGAGTGTCCCTCAACATGTGAAAATATCATATGAACATGTTCGCTACGCACTTTCCCTTAGTAACACAGCATTAAACTTGATGGCTTATACTTCCCTAATTTGTTGTTCAATTCATACAATGGACACACCTTAGAGGCAAATTTACACTTTAACAAATAACGACATATCTAATATTACATAATGAGTTTCACAAATATATTATATGATCATATATTACCCAGACAGGCTGTCGTCTATATTCTCCGTGAAACTGTTGGTGGCTGCAGGAAAAGGTAGAAATAGTTATGATGATACATATCAATATTCCATCATTCCAAGGCACTCAACTTACACCAGCTGATGCAAGTCTCTGTGTCAACTATTGAAGTAGTTGCAACCTTATATCAAGATGGTTTTATAAAGAAACACCATCAAACAAACATTGTTATTGGTATATAACCATAGTCTTACTTAAATCTTTAGTGAAAATCTATCATCTCCGATTGAAAATGACCACGTAGTTAGGTAGTTCCACTCGAAATCTGGAGGTCGCGAATTCGAATATCTTCAAACAACCCATACTCGCCCTTTCAGCATTGTAATGTAACAATCAATATCACTGTTCTTTGGTGAAAGAATAGGTCGTGATAACTAGCTGTCTATTCCTCTAGTTTTTCTCTGTTAAATTAGGGACGACTAGCGATATAGTCTTCCTGTAGCTATACACGAGATTGAAACCCCAAACAATAACGTGCAAGAAAAACACTGCGCCGTGTTTTGAAAAATTCTGAAATACTCTTAAATGTATATTATTAAGTAGATGAGAAATTGTGGGATACGGCAAAGGAAAATATAGGGTACGATAGCATGAAATTGTCTTAATCCTGCTACCTAGTTTACTCGCTAGTAAGCAGCGTTCTTAACGGTTTTCATATCTACTTTTTAATACGTTGGAAAGGGTAGATTATCTACAAGTCCCTTTAACATCGGTCTAGTGTTCTAGAGTCTTTGTAGGAACCATTACAGCATCATCACTTTAACATTATACACACCACGTTTTATAAGAAGTATGATAATGCTGTTTTCGCGTCAAAAAAACTTAGAAGTTTGATTATCTCTCAGTAGATGGAGATGATATCAAACTATTTGTAAAACTTTTCTTTCAAACACGAAGGAAGTAACAACGTTTTTAACATCCACATGAACTTTATGTTTAATGGATTCTTTGAAATTTTCAAGAATCATTTTTGCAAATTTTTCTCTTTGATAGAAATAGGATATTTAGCGTTGAACTAACTGATGTTTAACATGTTAATATATTTTAACATTAAGTACTTACATTTCCTGTTTTGTCTGCTGAGATGTTTCAGTATTCTTATCACTGGTGTTAATCTGTTGAATGTACACGTTGGATCAATGTCATTACTAGATTCAACCACAATTTCTCATACGAAAGACATGCATGCAACAATAATGGAGGATTGTTTTGGACAATAGTCAGTATTGGGTACGAAATTGTCACTTATTTGGTAGCACATAACATTGTGCATGCCATATGATTAATTTATTCGGTTCTACGGTTACGATATAGATATGTATAATTCGTCTGATATTTCTAGTAATGTATGATAACATGCACTTCCACTATTTCTGAATGGTCCTTAACTTCCTGAAAGAAAGGGTATCAACAGAAACTACTGATCAGTTAGTTCACCATACTTTAATCTGATTAAACAAATACAATTTACTCAAGAAAGATGTTCAGTAGCATGTGATTCACCTGGAAACAGAACTGATATACTGGTGGCTCTAACGAAGAAGTGGAAAATGTTACCCTAGTAGATGTGGTTTACTCTGGTGGTTCTAACGAAGAAGTGGAAAATGTTACCCTAGTAGATGTGATTTACTCTTTTTAAGTTTCATACTCGCTTTACTAAAAACGTTTTTGGATAATGTTTGAGGTACAAAGTATTCAGTACCACATAAGAACTTGCATCCTATAAAAGTAAATAACTCCATTTTAAAACTATATAACTACAAATCAGACACTTATCTATGCTAAATTATGCTCTGCATGCCATCGGTGTTACAGAATAACCACGTTTATGTTTTTTGTAGTTGGAATATCGAAACACTTTACTGTTATTTTATTACGACTGAACAAACCATGCATATTCAACCTGTGAACACAAATTATTTTAACTGTGATAAGTAAAGTAGAATTGACGGAGACGTCATTTTAAACTAAATGGATAAGAAAGTAGACCTATTTAGTTCTAAACTTGATTTCAAATTTACTACAAGTCAAGTCAGAGCAAAATAAAGAAATTAAGGACTTAATTGACGTACAATAAACAATGCAATGACATAATTTCTCTAATAACACAATAAATATGCGAAGTACCGATTTATGTATCTGCTTTAATAACTACGGTCAAATACTGTTAGTAAACCAGACAATATTAATATTTTTGGCGTTATCAAGAAAGAAAAGGCAATATCATCTATACTCTGTGGTTTTGAGTTAATTCTAACTGTCACCCCTGTTCATTATACTACATTGACCACAATGGTTGTACCTTAATAGTGGCGAAGGAAGGAAGGAGTCATTGTTCTAGTTCATGAGCTTTCCTCCAAATACCTCACAGGAAAAAAGGCAAGCTTTAAAAGGTATGTACTTAACCACAAATGAATTCATACCTGGTTTCTGAGAAATAGCTTATGAACTCCATTTTTGCTTAGTCTCATGCTTTACCAGTTAATATCAAGCAGACATAACTGATTTCGTTGAGTAAGATGATGTTCGTCAAGACAACATTTTCTAGGTATATTTAAGTTTCAATAAAAATTTCGAAACATCGTATTCAATACCAATTCAACAGGAAGACACCAAGCATGTCTTCCTTTATTCTGACAATAAATATTTCTTGTCTCTCTTATCATTTCATAATTGTGATTTTAAACAAGCGATCCAGAGGGTATTGCTAAAACAAGATGGTCACATTCATTGGTAAAAGATAGTCCAAGAGTGGGCGGTGGGTGGTGATGACTAGCGAACTTCTTTTTAGCTATGCACTACTAAAGTAGAGACGGAATCTAGCGCAGATAGTCCTCATGTAGTTTTGCATAAAATTTAAAAGAAAGGAATAAATAAACGTGTAACATCTCTGTTACACACCTCAAGTAAACATTTCTTAGTTTTCCTAATAAGGCGTAAAACTATATTGTGTACTATGTACCACTTGCGGGAATGGTAATTGTTACGAAATAAATATGTGCCATTTTAACCTACATGTAATTATAGCATGCTTCACAAAAATTAGAAAAAAAACGGTGAATAAATTATATTGACAAATATTCAAGGTATACAAAACTCTCATGACTTTCAAAGAAAATAAGAAAATTATATCCTTTCATAGCAAAGAACAATAAAATGCATCAAATTCATTTACTTTTGTTTTACCGTCGCACCAAACTAGCTCTCTTTTTAAACTTTGGGGTGTTATAATGTAATGGTAAATTCCACTAGTATAAGACTAGCCCAAGAGTTGGCAGTGGGTGGTGATGACCTTTCCTATAGTCCTATACTGCTAACTTAGGGACGTTTATCGAGATAGATCTCGTGTAGCTTTGCACAAATTTTAAAAATAAATTTCAGTGTTAGGAACGAAAACTCCGCTAACTGCATTCCATTTATATCCGTGTTTTTATTCATTCTTAATTTTAGTTGGTTTCTAAAGAAAGCATTAGATGACAGGCTTATAGAATAGTTAAGTATCGGATCCTACTTATTTAGTACTTACACAAACATGTCGCTATTCTATATGATAATTCAATATGGCTTCAACGATAATGAAAATATAACACCTTCTATTGTACTTATATTAATGTACGCCATTTTGTATCCTGAGATAAACAGTATCACTTTGCAGCAAACAAGTCAAATCCTTTAAAAACTGGTTTAACGAACAAAATCAAGTAACAAGAATGAACATATTACATCATCATTTAAACTAAGTCTTCGAGTAAACTATGTCTTTCCTCATTGGTTAGGAAGTTCTGTGAAAATTACCTTTACAGTTGTATATTACTGAAAAACAAACCACTATATGAGACCTTACTTAGAAACCTAAACAGAACCTCACGAAACTTGAGAAAATACGAGTGCGTTTAATCATTCAATCAGTAGACAAATATTTGTAAAGTTTATTACAAACATGCAGGTGAGTACCTATGAAGATAGCTAGATTTATAGATAGGGACTAAACTGGTGTAGTTTAACATCAATACAACACCAGTAACAACAGTAATATATAACAATACGACTTTATTTTGTACTTGTGATTAAATCCAACGATATGGAAGCGTTTTATCAGAAATTAATGGTTCTCATAGATTTTTATTGGGCATATTTGTTATATGTATAAAGCCTTAAGGTTTATGTTTATTTGTGAATAGTTTGTGTTTATTAGTGGGTGAACGTAAGCGTTATCAAATAGCCTGGATAGAGTTACTCACTTTAGTATCTCCGGTATAAACAACTGATATCTAATATGTTGTATTTTGTTTGTTTATTTGGGAATAACAAAAGTTACTAAGATATAATCTTTACTAGCAGTACCACTATACTATAATCTCAAATCCGATATGACTACATTAATTTACTGAGTAATTCCAAATTCTTCATAATTGTCTAATTTGTTTTAAAATATTTTTTTTATCTCTAAGCACAAAAAACAGTCAACTTTTGTAGTGTTCATGGTATAATTGCTACTGATGTATTGCAGGTATGCAGCCAGTTACTTCCCATGTTCATTACCGCTGAAGGTAACATATTCACAAGTATGACGACTTAAGAATTAAACAATTAAACATGTGTAATTTAATATTCAGGAAAATATGATATTGCTGTTAATACTGTGTCCAGTACTTTGTAAGTGAGATACATGTATAACTTTTGTGTCTATTCGTCACTTTCATATTACATTTACTTTTATAAATTAATGTAGTAAGTTCTGTCTGTTGTATACTGACAAAAAGAATTCATTCAAAACCCACATAGCTAGCAGGTTTATCTTAAAAATTCTTTTTTTTAAGATATATGTTTTAAGTCTAAAATCCTAAACATAAAATTTTGTGGAAACAGCTAAAGAAAGTTTAGCTGTAATACGTCTCGGAGAACAATACTGATTACAATATTTTAAATATTTTTCACAGGTTATATTAAAAATAAAATGTTTTCTGTTAAAACGTTTTTATTAACCTCATTCTTCAAATTGCCAAACTTAGTGCTCTAATACAAAATCGAACGTTTAAAACGTTGACGAATAAATGTCTCAATCACCATACACTAACACCTCTTACCAAATAAGATCATGAAAAGGAAAAATTGACTTGTTTTCCGATTGGCCCAGCGACTTAAGAGTTGACACATAACGGATATACAAACACACAGATACACAGAATTTTGTGGTTTATGAATATTACATATATGTATATAGACAGATGAAATACAAGTAATAAAATATTAGGCTTATCTATCAACATTTTATTACATTTTCTAACGTAGAGTACATTAAATTTTTTTCGAAATATTGATATAACTTCTAACAATAGTTATAAATGTTTCAATGAATACATTAAGTCACGTTTTCAGTTCGATAAAACTTTGATAATCTGTAACAAAAAATAAAATATTTAAGGTTTCTTCACTTGTCTTTCAATTGGTCCATTTTATTTTCATTGTTTTAAGGAAAACCAAAGATATATTAATTACACCTTTAATAACTTCTAACAAAATATAATATACTGATCATCCACTTTCAACATCCAGTGTTACCATTAAGTGATAGCAGCTGACTATGAGTAAAACAAAAAAAAATCCTTTTGATTGAATATAACATAGTGTAATATATATATTTAAATTAGTATCGATGTGCGTGTTATCTGGTTTACATATATTTATATATATATATACATATATCAAAACCATAATTTTTTAAGCCATAAACAAAACGCATTAAAATGAAACAAAATACCTGTATATACTTTTTTTAAATAATTCTATGGTACAAGGTATAACGTGGGATTATAAAATATGACCTAGGTTTTGTAGTTGACTGCCGAAAAGGACCCATATTGCTGTGGGGATACATCGTCTATCAGTCTTAACCTCCAATTCGCTAGTCTCACATGAGAAGATTAGAAATTAGGAGAGCGAAATGTTGGTGCTCAAGCCCACAACGTCCCACATCTGTATCACCCTTCACTGCCTGTAGACTTGTACGAAGGTGACTGCTCCCCGAAGTTAAAATATGAACATCAAAAAGATGAACACAAAAAGACAAAAATTAAGTAAATAAATAAAATCAAAAATAAGGAAAATAAGGTACTGACATCTGGTGGTAAGTAAGATAAAACTTACCTTTTGAAGATAGCATTTTTTCCCACTTTAGAATTTCTTATACATGATAGCAGTACAAAAATGTATAAAGTATAATGTAAAAAGTATACAAAAAAATGTATAACAATGATATGGAACGATACAGCAAAAAAAAATCAGTAAATAAATATACAATATATATAACTATGTAAATGAACATGAGAAACACAAAAGTAGAAATTGAAAAACGAATATGTATATAAGTATATATATACATATGTACACCAAATATTGAATTTTGAAAAAAAATGAATCGGTACATGAAAATACACTAATGTTACACATCGTCTGTCAGTTTCAGCTCTATAAAGTACATGCCATCCATCACGTGGAATGTTGTAAACTACGCTGTGTCTGTTAGTTCCACCCAACGTATTTAGGTTTTCTTATATGTAATCACACAACAAGTTCAGATCTGCTAATAATTTTCTTAAATATCTAAAAAAAAAACAATTACGATTGTTAGCGTCTTGTCAGTTTATCAAACGCATGTTCTAAGATATTCCATATTTTAAAACTGAGATTAGGTTCCCCAAGTCTCCGTTTATTAACTACCTATTCACATGCTGTACTCTACTGATGTTTATAATTAAAAAAAAAAATCAGAGGGATCACAGAGCACTATAGCACTTGATTAGGATAAGACATGTTTCTAAGTTACTTGTGTACTTAGTGAACAGATCCTGTATTAAGTTGATTGCAACATTACTTATGTTATCCATACTAACACGATTGCCACTGCTATATGTGTTAACGTTCTTTAAAAAACAATTGATAGAATCTACTGGCACTTCGCATATAAGATGTTACTAGTATTACATTCCTAACGAGTAAATTCGTAATTTTACTCGTGTGTGACACGTGTAATAATGCACGTAATTATAATGAAAGGAATTTAAGAGGTTTTTTTGCTTTCTGCGTGTAACAAAATGTTTATCAAGAGCAGGAATCATTCATTAAGACAACTCTGACTACATTTATAGCTTAATCATAACCCACAAAGTCAGCTCTAATTGCAATAATAACCGAATTATTACCCACAAAGACTGTTCTTACTACAGTAATAACCTATTAATTATCTTCCGAGACGGCTCTGAATGCACTGATAAATCCGATTTGTTCTGAGAGATATTTTTTTCTTGCCGATGTTATGTATTTGTTTTAACATTCAGTCTCAACACACACCTGTCTTGTCTGTCCAAGTCTCACAGAGACGAGAAAGAAAAAGTAATGGGCGTAGCTAATATTATGTTTACAATAACAAGTTAAAATATCAGGGATTAGGCTTAGAAATTTCTCCTAGGGACTCAGTAATAAATTGCATGACTTATAACGCCAAATTTTTGTGTTTTATCCTTGTGCTGAACACAGCGCATTGTGTACTTTTACACTTAAAAATGAACAAACAAACGTTTTATACAGACAATCCAGGGTCAATAATAATTTGTAAAATTTAAGTATGTTTTTGGAACAGATAGTTCGTCCACATGTACAAAACGAAAATAAGTAAAGAATAAAAATAGTTGAATGGTGTCAGAGACCCAGAATATCCTTCTATTCCTATCTCAGGTTTGTCAACTTTAACTCACCTTTGTTCTATCGATGATATTTATGTTTCATTTTGTTGTTAATTATTGATTTTGCTATGCATGCACTTTATGTAGACAGAACGTAGGCTAGTTTAAACTGTAGCTTTGTGATGTAATTTGTAAGGAGAATTCATAGTTCAATATTTGAGAACCAGAAATGAATCGATAAACTTTTTTAAAAAAATGTATAAAATATGAATGTTTATTAAAACAAGAAATGTTACACGGATACAGTTGCTGTGACACAATTCAAAAGAAGCCTATAACTGAATCCAAGCTTAGTTTATAAACGACTTTAATATTTAAATGACCCTAAGCGACACAGCGGAACGTCTAGGGTCTTCAAACGCTGGAAACCGGCTTTCAATACCCGTGGTAGACAGAGAACAGGCTGGATATTGTGTTGCTTGGTACTTAATTAGAAACAAACAAATTATGAAAATTGTGTATTTCTTTTTACTTAGAAATTATTTTTCAGTGATTTCCTTCTTTAAGTTTTCT
Organism: Tachypleus tridentatus; assembly: GCF_004210375.1. Classification (NCBI taxonomy): domain Eukaryota; kingdom Metazoa; phylum Arthropoda; class Merostomata; order Xiphosura; family Limulidae; genus Tachypleus; species Tachypleus tridentatus. The sequence continues at coordinate 83,665,343 of NC_134831.1, forward strand.
GTTTCCATTATAACATTTGTCAAATCTTGTTCATAAAGGAAATTATCTTGTATTTTTATTGTTACGGAATAACTCGAAACTGGACAGCCTCATTGTCTTAGCGCTATCAGTTAAAGAAATTGATTTAACCTTGTAACATACTCCATAACACAAGAACAGTCACAAATATGAACTTAGTATCGTGAAGGTAATTTGTCCTCTTTGTAATCTGACATTTTCTTGCAAGAATGTTGTCTTTCAGAAAGAATTCAGGGTATTTCGGACTTAAATCTGATTTCTTATGCGTTTTTTACTTTTCATTTTAATCTGATTTTCGTATCTCTTGCGCTAAATATAGATTTCATTATTCAAGTCTTTAATATTTTTTTAAAACAAGTATATTTCATTTGTTCATTTCTTTTAAACAAGAACAAGGAAGGTCTGTTTGTTAGATCACTTCTCCAACTAAAACACTGTTTAATAGGTAAGAGCATCAGTGAAAATTTGTTACGTTAAAGAAGTTTTATCTCATCTAAAAAACTAACGATAGAGAACATTATCACATTATACACCCACTTTCTTTACAAGGACGTCTATAAACACTATGAAGAACAAACACTCCACGAGATTTAAATATAGGGTATAATTTGTTAGAAATACGTTATTTACTAGATACGAAAGGAAGTGAAATAAATAGCTTTTGAAAAACAAAGCAGCTCAAAACCTAATATATTGTGTACAATAAAATCAAGTTGGCTGAATTTTACTATTTTATTAACTGGTAAACATCGCTTATCGTAGTTTCTTCTATCTTATTATTTAATGGGTTATCGTTTTCAGGACGATGAGAATCTGAGGTACCAACTGAATAAAATACAAAATACAGAAATAAAAATATTTGGTACTCTTAAGTTTAGTTTTATTTACTCTCGAAACGAGACAATATAGTAAACCCTGCGGAGGTGCATCTAGTGATAACAAATATCTTTCTAAGACTGGAATGAAAGTTCGTCTAAGTTATCCAGTGGGACAGCAGTAGACTAAGAGACTTATAATGATAAAATCCGTAGGTCAAACATTCGCATTTAATACAACAGACAGTCTAATGTGATTTTTCTCTTTTTTTTCTATCTGGATAACCAATAGGACAGACAACCTCATAACACACATTTGAGGTTTCATCACTTGTCTTCCTACATGTGATCTTTATTTTCTTTATTCTAAACAGTAACAAAGAGGATATATTTATTAGACAACTTTTCCAACTGTCCACCATTTTTCTATGGCTTTTTTTAATCATCAATGATCATACTTTTTCTACATCTGACTTCACGATTGAACCGATAACAGTTGATGATGAACCAGCTGTGAGAAAATTCTTACGACTGAATTTAGCAGAAAGAGAAAAAAAAAAAAACATTCTTCATATCACAATATCATCAAATCTCCAAAAATATCAAACTTTGGATAATGTAACTGATAGCTGTCCTTTTGTTTATCATGTTTATTTCTAACATTATATATTGTTTAATGTCTGGAATTTCGTTTGGATTAACAGTAGGTTTAAAATTATCACATTCGATCGTACAAATGATTCACACTGAATTTAGCAGAACTAGAAAAAAATGCTGTCCACATTACAATATCATCAAATCTACAGAAATATTAAAGTTTGAGTTATAACACTGATAACTATTCTTCTGTTCAACATGTTTACTTCTGACATTACATATTCTCTATTGTTTGGTATTTCGTTTGGACTAACACAAGCTCAAAAATCGTCATATTCGATCGTAGAAATAGTTCATACATGTATTTATAACGACTTAAGTAAAGATGTGATGACCACGTCATCTGGTCCTTCTAAAACAATCACACTTTTCTAGTATGAAATATTCAAGTTGAAATGGTAGCAACAATTGTGATTCAAAGTGACAAAAAATATTCCGTATTTGACCAGATTGTATGTAAAGAAAAATCTCCGTTGTTTTGGAATAATGAATTTATTGATTAAAAGTTGTGTTCAACTTGTTAAAGAAGAAGGATATAGAAAACTGTCTTCTGGTTAATTGTTTAAACACAGGTGCAATTAAATGTTATTTAATTAACGGCTTCAAATTTCGACAACAAATAACTTTTGCAAAAATGTGTTTCTTTCAGTGGTTGCTTAATAAAATGGAAAAAGTTAAAAACCATATATTACCAGATTTATATAATGAAAGTATATTTAATTCATAACAATATTTGCTTGGTATCATCCTTCTAGTTTTCCGTGACGAGAGCTTAAGATAAATATTAGATTTCGAAAACATTATTGTGAGTTTTTTATTACATTTGATTAATGATGTTACATAGGTAGCTCTTAGTTTGTCCTCTGAAATACCCGAACGACCCTTGAAAAAAATAAAACATAACTTCTCAACTGACTATTCTCCTGGAATAAGAACATATCTTCAAGTGTCAGTTGTATTCCTTGATTTTTGTTATATTAGTCAATATAAGACAGCTTTGTTCCACATGTCATGAATAAGAAGGCCAGCCAGAACAAGCTTGCTTTATTTTAAGAAATTTATCAATGTATGTCTTAAATAAATCGAAAGAATATGATAAATCTCAAGTCTTTGGTTATTCTTTCACGAAGAGTGGGATTCACCGTTACGTTATACGGTTCTACGGGTACTTGAACCAGCAACTCTTATATTACGAGTAGAGCGTCGTAATCTCATCGCCAATTCACGTCTTGTTCTTCTTAGACAGTAAATAACAAACTATAAAAGTTAGAGTTTTACTGTTAACTAAAAACTGTGTAGGTAGATTTTTACAAATAAAAAACTGTGTAGGTTGGCTAACTAATGTTCACTCATGGTTCAGCGGTTAATCTTTGGTTTAAACTCTTAAAATAATGGGATTATATTGAAACAAATAGTTCAATGCGGTTTTATTATAAAGAAACACGCACTAAAAATAAATAAAGTTAGTTGCTTTACTTCTGCTAATAAATAACAAACTGATAAGGTATACTTTTACCAATAAATAATAAACTGTATAGACACATTTCAAGTGCTTATATACTTGAGATTTCTATTCAAGATTACTGCCAAGTTATCTGATTTCCATTAATTTATAACTAGCAAAATATGTAGAGATTCACTAATTTATAAAACACAACAAAGAACTGTGATAGTTTGCCCTGTTAGCAGTTCGCTAAAACATATATTTATCTATTTTTTAAATATCCAAATATATTTTTATTCAAGAATGTCTGTGAATGAATATTGTCTTTAATGAACACCATAATCTACATTTAGAACGTTACAATAATCTAAAGATAAACATTAGTGACAGTCAATCCATTTTTATGAAAAAGTCAAACTGTTATAAAGAATGCATTACCATCTATCTTTTAAAATACAACTAAATGCAGTACAGTTTAAAATATAAGTAAAGCAAGAGTGTATTATATACATGAATATAAATGAAGTTTTAATAAACCGTGTTTTTAATGTTTTTAAGAAACTAATTCATATTAAATTAGATACATTTTCTATACAGTGTAAACCTCTTTACTTCAAAGCATATTACATCCTATTATATGTTGTGTCGTACTTTTTAACATGTAAAAATTTAAGTTAAAACACTTCACTCTTGTACTCAGCACGTGGTCGGAGAGTTATAAACGAAAATTTCGTTTAAAATGTGTGCCGGGTAAATAAACTTAGAACTTATTAGAGATGTCGCCGCTGTTGTTTTCTTGCACGTGCCTACACTGCGAACTTTCGATATTTAATGCATTTTGTTAGATAATCCGATTTTCGGTTGTATATTTTTTTAGTTTAAGAAATAAAAAGGTAATTTCTCAAAATATCACTTCGAAATGACATATTAGTTTTTATGATGTTGTTACATTATTTTGAATAACACAAGTAACAAAGTACGAAACTTTTATCAATCTAAACATCTGTAATTGTTCACTAGTTGACAAGTATACATATATATATATTTATCTTTAATAAATTCAAAAGATATGATTTAATGGCAATACCCACATAGTTTGAAATAACAAACAAAGTAAATATATATTTAATTTATTTTTAAGTTGCACATTAAAAATAATTACAAATACCAAATTTTCATATATGTTTTAAAAAGTCATTTCACGATGGTATTTAGGTATAACTTTCTTATTTATAGATGGAGCACAAACTTGCGAGTGTGGTTTCTGAAAATTCAAATATTTCTTTTCATTTCTATTATTTCTAATAATAGATGACACAAGCATATAATAAATAACCAATCTACTCATGCTGTCAAAATTTCTAAACACATGAAATATATTCACTCTGAGAAATTTGATTCCTAAAGACAGCTAGAAATGCTCCCAATGAAAGTAAATCACTGGGTTTGAACTTCATATCTTTATATAACAGGTGATAAACACACACCTTATCGTACGATATATCATTTGGAGAAAAAGTGAGAACAAACTTGATCTAAATACTTTGACATCACAACTTGAATTTAGTTTTGACTATTCTTAACGACAGATCTATAATGTTGTTTTCTCAGAATAGGGCTAAAGTATTATTTTCTCAAAACAAAATTACATTATTATATTTTGAGGTAAATATTGGATTTTTGTTTTTTTCAGTACAGCAGTGGCCCGGCATGGCCAAGCGTGTTAAGGAGTGCGACTCGTAGTCTGAGAATCGCGAGTTCGCATCCCCAAACATGCTTGCCCTTTCAGCCGTGGGGGCGTTATAATGTTACAGTCACTCCCACTATTCGTTGGTAAAAGAGTAGCCCAAGTTTTGGCGGTGGGTGGTGATGACTAGCTGCCTTCCCTCTAGTATTACATTATTAAATTAGGGACGGCTAGCACAGATAGTTCTCGAGTAGCTTTATGAGAAATTAAAAAACAAACAAACAAACAGTACAGTAGTAATGGCGTTGTTCTAATGTAGGACATTTTTATTAAACTGAAAATGAATTATCGTGGTGAATATTATTTAAATAAATAATTATAATTAGGTTTTACACTATAACGTATCTGTCATGAAATTGTTTGAACTGTTACAATAATAATACTTATGAAACACTGGAATAATCCCATACTTCACATAAAACGTTCCCTGACAGGCCTTAGAAAGTTAGTACCAATCACAACACGTCACATCATTGGAATCAAGAAACACACTGATATAAAACTGTTCCATATGCATCAATATCAACACATGGTATAAATACTACCAGTTCTTGACCGGATGTAGAAATATCGCTACAGTTTTTTAGAGGAAACAAAAACTGAAACTAATACTATATTTGTTACCTCACATTATACAAACAACAATCAATATTCTGGTGGACTATTTGAGTAATTCTATTGTTCTGAGTGGAATGTCTGAAGTCCTAATTTCGTGAGTGTCTTAACACTTTCCTTCCATATGGATGTCTTTCTTCTGCTACACTTATATGAGTGGCTCTTTATATTTAAAGACACTAGCAACTCACAAACCCTGTCTTTTTCTCGACCAATATTAGTTCCCAATGTAGATTACACAATTCTTGCCAAAATTTCTAGGTTTTTTTGGGCACTGTTTTAATTTAACTTGTCCACTAATGAATTTGTAAGGTGTTGTAAATACAATTTAAAAAATTACGTCAAGTTATTCCTATTACCTGCTCTGACCCTGGTTTGGGGTCACCACATGGTACGCACATGCAGTAACCAGAGAGGAAAATGGAAAGCGTAGATTATCCTCATGTCCACTTAACATCGGTCTAGTGTTATTGGGTCCTTGTACGATTTTGCAGAAACTATTACAGGATCACCACTGTAACCACAACACTCACCATGCTTTATTACAAGCATGATAACATTATATAACACAAAGTTTGTTTCTGAATAGTATGTGTTAGTTCTTAATTGCTTTTGTTGTAAAAGTACCTGAAAATAGCCATTATTTCCTTCAAACTTTGCTTTTGTGATCTGGATAATGAAATTTAGAAATTAACCTATTTTCTATGTAAAAACGGGCAAATTTGTACATTTTGATTTACATAAGGTCTGATTAAAACAGCATATGAATCAAGATTTACATGTATTTATAGTACAGTTATACAAAAATGAAGAAAAATGTTTAGCAGTGAGTAATTTTTTCCAGATTTGCGACTGTAATATAAATCACTCTCACGTATCAGCCCTAAATATAGTCTCCCATCATGTTTTTGTTATACGTTCCTAGTTCAAAAAAGCAAAGTTTGAAGAGAAAAATAGGCCGTATCCATTTCTTTAACGCAAGAAAAAGTGAAAATTATGTTTCATAGTGTCATAGTAGTTTCATGAAAAAAATATTTTAACGTTTGCTTATCTCTCAATGCATGGAAATGATATGTAACTATTTATAAAATATTTATTTCAAATATGAAGAAAGTAACAATCTTTTCACAATCAACGTGAACTTTATGTCAAGTGGATTCTTTGATATTGGGAACAATCATTGTTGCAAATTAACCTCATAATTCCTAATAAGAATTCAGTATTGAACAAACTAAAGTTTAAGATATTGGTGTATTTGTTTATGATTAGTGCCAGGGCTGTTCTTTCAACATTCTTACATTACTTAAATGATAAAATATTACCTACAAAAGAAAGACCTAGAGTAGCAGGTCCGGTTATTATTCAGTGAAATCCTCTGACGGTTTTGAGTTAATATTAATGTGGTGTGAAATTAGTAGGATGAAATAAAATACATACACCATTGAAAAAGTGTTGGCAAACTATTTGATGCTAACGAAGAAAAAATTATTACAAAAAAGTTACATTCATAAACGAGTATGTTCTTTAAAACATTTATTATATTTGCCCAACATTCACAGTACATAGTTATGTTCATTAAAATTAAGATTATTTTCACTTTGTTTATCATTATCTTGAAGCCAAACTCGACGTCACTCCGATTTTCCACAGTACTATGAAAGTGAGCATTGAATTCAAATAAAACCGGCATCATTTCTCCAGTGTTAAAAACATATTCTATAAATGACTGAATTTTTCGAATAATTTCTCATATCTCTAACACATTACTCCAGTGTTTACACAACAAGGTTCCTCAGCTCTTTCAGGATTCATGAACTTTTTAGATGATATTCTGATAAAATTCCATTATAGCAAAATCATAAGTGTTTGTACGCATCTATTACATTATGTATATTATAACTTGAAGCTTTCTGATGAGAAATGTAAACGTGAGAGTTTTAGGTGTTTTGTGTTGTTTTCTTTATATTAAATGTACTGCTTGAGTTGTTTTTTAATATTAAAATGAAGAACAAATTGAGGTTTAATAAAAGTGATACCAGTTAGAAGGTGAAGTTCTATAAGAGTGTAGGTGTAATAAAATTATTGTAATATAAAATAAAAATGTAATGAGTGCATTAATCCACATTCAGAAACTGACACCCTTTTATTTAAATACCAAATCACCAGGCCCGATTCGTAATCTGAGGGTCGCGGGTTCGAATCCTTTACTTGTATCTATTTTGATAGTATTACAGCTTTATATGGATAAATATTTCTTGTAACGGCCTTAGTCAATTAGTTTATTTGTTTTTATGAGGGGTTAATTTATTTGAATGGTAGTATTCAATGTAACATATTATATCTTAGCAAAATATCACTTTCTATTTCCGAAACACTTAAGATAAATAAGACAACGAAAAAACCAACCTTTCAGTAACCAGTCATTTCAGTTGAGATACTTAGTGTATAAGTGCTGTGTGGCTACAGGCTCTGAAAATAGCTAGACGAAAAGTGGCAAATCTGGTGGTCTTTACTTTCTCATGAGCACACCATTCATGAAGAAAAAAACATCTGGAACTTTCTACATTTCATCGTTCGGGAGTACATACTTAAGTAGTGAAGACATCCGTGGCTCCTTTTGTTGCTCACAGAACAGTTTCCTTCTTGCAAACGGAACTTCCAGCTGATCCATCACTTTCATCATTGTCACTCACCAACGAACTGTCACTAGGACAAATAATCACAATTTCTCCATTGGACCCAAAACGTTTCTGTGACAAATCTGTCACCGATAGGCGAGATTTTAGAAATTTCATTTTGTACAACAATACTAACCTTTTCATACACTTATAATGTTGATATATACCATACAGAATCTTCTACACTTTTAGTGAACAGGCTGAACTTTTTTAATACACATTTGACAATGTAAGTTACATGTATTTCTAATTAAGTATTTAACTGAAAGAAGCACAAATATTAAAGCAGATATATAAGTAATTCTAATTAAGTTTTTGCACCGTAACATCTTTGTCGTCTAGAGGTATTTACTGCTACAATAATATTATATATTAAACACTGATATAATCACAGCACAAGGTCTGACATATCTTAAAAAATTGTGACTAATCTCCAGGTGTCACTTCATTGGGATCAAGGAACACTGAATATATTAATAAACTGTTCTACATACTGTATCATCAATACATTTTACAGATATTACCAGTTCTTGTTCGTGTATGAAAACATCAAGATAGAGTCTGATAGAAAAAAAGGTTGGGATTCTTATACCCTCTTTGTAGCCACACTTGTGTACTGTTTGAAAACTTTCCTTAAAAGCGGTCGTATGTTGGAATGGAGATGTATCTACATAACAATGGAACTGTTTTATAAAACAATAACTGAAATAACTAAATATTTAGACCTTTAATAATAATAATAACAACGTTTATTTTTCAATTCAGTGAACTTCATAAAATACTCAACACGTTTTGGAATCTCAGTTAAGGCTTTTTGTTCTGATTCTCTACAGTAATGAGCTGGATATTTCAAAATAATAAATGTAAGTTAAATAAAATGGTCAAGTTGTAATTATAAAATAATAAAAAAGAAAAATGTATTTTGTAAATTTTCAAAAAAGGTAGAAATAACACATTAACATTGTTATTCACAAAGGTTAAAGCACCAAGAAAATATAAAAATACTGTTTGTTTTGACAGACAAAACTTATTATTTTGGAGGAACAGAATAAAACAGAAGCGTCAATGTCAACAACTATTTAATTCGACAAAAGGAAAGAGAAAAACCTTCCCAATAGTATTGAATTCAGATCTCACTTTAATATTAATAAAAATATTGCTATTTCAAAATATCCCCCGCTAAGACAGCGGTAAGTCTAGAGGTTTAGAACGCTAAGACCAGAACTTTATTTCCTTGTGTGGACATGGCAGATAACCCGATGTGGATTTCCTATAAGGAAACATAGACACTACTTCAAAATAATTCTGTTGATTCTCTGGTGTTGCGATGGAAAATATTTTATTCATCGATGGTTTTGTTCAGTCAGAATTAATTTTGTGGTCAGTTGTGTGAACATGTAAGGATAAATACATCAATCAGATCTTTGGTTTGATCAGAACAAACACGGTCACAGGTCAATGGTTCGAGTAAATAACCTTCAAATATCTAAAAGCTTATTGATTGATTTATAAGTTAGTTTAATTTTATTCCATCTTGTTTGTTTAGAGTAATGCACAAAGCAATACAAATGAGCTATATGTACTGTGCCAACAACAAGTACCTCGTGGTATGGATCCACAGACATACCGTTGTGCCACTTAGAACACCACCTATTTATTTTATTTGATATCAATGAACAGTACACTAACATCACTTCTTAACTTATCTAACACAATACACTCACTTGACTTCTTAACTTACCTAATACAATACACTAACTTTAATTCTAAACATATTCAGCACACTACACGGACTTGACTTTTTTAACTTATCTAATATGGTACTCTAACATGACTTCTTAACTCTTTTAACACACTACACAAACTTGACTTTTTAATTAATCTAACATCGTACTCTAACAAATTTTTAACTAATCTAACATAGTACTCTAGCATGACTTCTTAACTTATTTAACACACTACACAAATTTGACTTCTTAACTTATCTCACACACTACACTAATATAAAAGAGAAAAACTGGACATTTAACAGTAAAACATCACACTTGTCTAAAACGAATTTCTCATGAAATTAGCCTAAGTAATGATAAGGTTGACATTGTGATGACCTATTGGTGACAGACGTTTTGTTTCAACACCTTACGTCTCTTTGCAGTGGATCTCCAACTTTTTGAGCCTGAGGCTCCATCGATGTTAAAGAGTCTGAGATCTTCGAACGCATAGCTTTTGCAAGGTAATTCAGAAACAGTGCAGTGGTAAAAACAGTAACATTCACTCTAAATAAAAGTTGTTCATTACGACTACCAGGGCATAGTCACGTCTATTTTTTGCTTTAGAGATATCGTGATCGCTTTCAAACTGACTATCTAAAATGCATCAATAAGAAAGATGACTATCATTTTGTAGTCGTGGATATGAAATTGGCTATTAAGTCGTAACGATGATCTATTACTAGTCAGTTTGACTGACTCTTAGTCAATTTAACCAATTCGTCAGTTTGACTACTTCCCAGTCAGAATGACCATGTCCCAGTCTGTTTGACCACTTCCCAGTCATCTTGACTACTTAATAGCAGCACTGCTATACAAGTCTTAAGGACTATCTTGTGGTCAGGAAGACCAACACCATAGGCAGCATTAACTCAGAGGGGTGTACCAGGTCGAGTTTATCTGAAGGCGGAAGTTCCTTGTGCAAGGAGGGCTGTAGGGATAATTCTTGAAGGTGGTCGAGGGGGGATTTAAGGGCTCACATACAACAATACATACACAGGGGGAAGTGACGACGGCTTTGTCCACTCCTCAGCGGCAGCCGAAGGTAAGGATGACACTATAAACCCAAAGGGGGGATAAATCACACATAGCAATATTTTGTCGCACATTGGAGAATTACATATGACGTTTATAGAATTTATAATGACCGAAACTTGTACTGACATTGCACAATTGCCATGCAACCGCGTAGATGACGGAAAGAAGAAATCCAGCTAAATATTAATCGTTTATGTCTTATTTTCCTATACTATGTTTCAATAAAAGAATATAAGAATATGAATGTTTAAATTTCCAGATGAGCTGAAGTGAATCCATCCGTATTTTTTTGTACAACTCGTTATGTGTAAACAAGGATGGTGGCCCGTTACATTGTGTAGGTCTGTACTACTGTAGTCTAGTAGTAGTAGAGTTGGAATATTTATATTTAGGTAATGTTTTAAAGCAAGTATGAAATCGAAAACATTCCCCAGGTTGAGGTCTGGCAAATAAATGTTTTTGGTCACCCCAGGGAAGGGGGAGGTTGTGGCAAGAACTTGCATTTTGAAGTACGGTTTTATTCGCTAGATTGAGGGCAAGTCTGAGGATACACCGTTGGTTCGCGGGCGACCAACATTTGCTAGTTGTTATTGTTGAAATTTATCATTAAATTTATTAAATAAATGATACATTTTACGTTCCAGAATGAAAACCCGTGACATTTGGATGCATGTCTTTCATGATATTTATTAATAGACACTGTGAAGTTTGGTAAACTTTGGAGTTAAACATGGCAGAACAGTCAGATGTTTTCAATATTTTTCCTTGCATTAAATGTAATTATAAGGTTAGGCATTTTAGCAAGTTTCTTTCACATTTTTCTTTGGTTCATGAGCATGAGCCTGGATTTGTTATCCCATGTGGGGTTAATGGATGTGAAAGACCATTCAAAAGCATCAGATGTTTGAAAAGACGTATAAATAAAAAGCATGGGTGGTTTGCTATTACCAGTATGCATGATAATGAAGCTGGTGGTAAATGTGACGAGTACTTTATGGAACAGAGGTATTAGATCTCTGACAGTGATGAGGCAGTTGATGGTAATAAGGAGATGGTTGTCACAGTCAAGCGAAGAACCTTAGCTAAAACAATTCTGCAGCTGCGTGAAAATGAAAAAAATTACTTACAAAACTACAAGTAATTTTTTAAAATTTGTCCTGTTCTATTATGGCTGCCAAAGATGAACATTTATTCCAAACCATAAAAAGAACATTGATCAGTGAGGGGGTTCCTAGAAATAGTATAGTTGCAGTGATGGAAGCTTGCAAGAAAGAAAGTCTTGACTTTCATTCCGTGATTGAAAATTTTACTGACCACAATAATTTCCTGTCTTACATTGAAGATAATTTGTCATTTGTAAAACCTGTTGAGTATGACCTGGGAATTGCTGGTGATGGGAAACATGACACAATGCAGTATGTTTCTTTATTAGATACTCTGAAGTGTTTGCTTAGACATGATGATATTTTTAGCCAGGTTGTTTATCCTCGCCAGTCAGCTGATGATTGTGTTAGAGATGTCGTTGATGGTGAACATTTCAAAAACCATCCATTCTAGCAAGAAACTCCCCTTGCTCTTCAAATCATTCCCTATTTTGATGAGTTTACAGCTGTGAATCAGGCTGGAATACGAGCTCCTGCTTACAAATATGCTGCTTTCTACTATCGGTTAGGCAATATTGAACCTGCTTTGAGATCTCAGCTTCATTGTATATTCTTAGTAATATTGGTGAAGAGCCAAAATATAAAAAAAAAAATAAACATGCACGAAACACAGTGATGAGTCCTAGATTGAAAAACTATCTGTTCTTGAAAACATTGGTATTGACATTGTCAAACCAGAGGGAACATTCAAATTCAGAGGTGCACCACTTGTTGTTGTTGCAGATAATTTGGGAATCCATGCTATTGGAGGGTTTCTTGAATCATTTTTTGCTCTCAGATCATGTAGATTCTGGATGGTAACTCGGGATGATTTAAGAAAGTTGACTGATATATCAAAATGTCCAGAGAGATCTATTACCTTCTATAATGACCAAGTTTCAATGGTCGAAACTGAAACGACTTTGTCAAGTACATATAGGGTTAAAAGAAGGTCGCCCCTGAACGTTCTGCAGTAATTTCATGTGGCAGTTACATGATATATTACATGACCTTTTTGAATCTGGCTTGATGTTAGAAATTTTAGTTTTACTCATAGATCAGTATGTCTTGTCTGGATACTTCATCCTTCAGTACCTTGCAGGCAGAGTGAAGGAGTTCCACTACAAAGGAACCGCTAAAATCAGTAGGCCTGAGATTGTTATTTTGAGAGAGTCTGTACACATTAAGCAAAAAGCTGTGCAAGTTTGGTGTCCCTTAAGGTTATTTCCATTACTGGTGGGTGATGCAGTGCCAGAAGGCAACAACAGATGGGATGTTCTGTTGGCTCTGCTGGATATGGTAGAATTGATAATGTGTCCATCAATGTCATATGCAAGCATTGAATTCTTAAATGATGTGATACAACAGTTCCATTCTCTTTATGAAAAAACTTTCCAAATAGAACTCTCAAGACAAAGGGACATTACCCAGAGATGACCCGCAGATTTGATCCACTGAGGAATGTGTGGACCATGAGATTTGAGGCCAAACCTAGTTTTTTGTTGATGCTGCAAGACGTACCAAAACAGGAGGAATCTCGCCAAACCAATGGCAATGAGACACCAGCATAAACTATGTTCACATTTGGAAAGCACTGGATTTCTTGGAAGAGACGCCTTTGACCTGACTAATCCTGTCAGATTGCCTGTGAATTCACTCGGTGAAGAGCGAAACCTTGTCAGTGCATTTGTTGGGGAAGACGATTTTGTCACTAAAGCATCAGGTTGTACAGTCAACTGCCTCGCATACAAGACAGGGACAATGGTTGTCAGTAACTTTGAATTCGACAGTCTTCAATTTTCTTCAGTGATCTATTGCTTTGTTCTTTGGGGAAAACCTTTTTTGTATTGCCAAAGATACCAAATTGTTGATTATCACAGGCATCTCCATGCTTACATTGTAGAGCCAATGAGAAGCTATGAACTCCTGAGCATTCCAGATCTTTATTATCATTACCCATTGCCTTGTTATGTGAACAAAGGTGAAAATATGATCATCCTACATCACTACAGTCGTGGCGACTGAAAGATGACAAATTTTAAACAGAACTCGGTAATCAGTGGTAAATTTTAACGTATTTTATGAAACTTGGTGTGTATCTTTCAGTGACAAATTTCATCAAAAGATTTGACACATTTTATGTAAATTTGTTTCTGCCCTTTTTGACAAATTTTATCAAAATTTTCAAACAGAGAAAACTTGTGTCATATTAATACGTGTCATGCATATTTGCACCAAAATCACCACTATCGTCACCATCTATTGAGGTCAGACTACTCATATTTGCTTTCACTTTTTAAAGGCTACTACTTGCTAGGGAAAAAACCAAATTACTTATTTAGCTGATTTATACCGGACCTGCTGATGTTAAATTTATGGAAATGTAATATATCTTTTTGGTGTTTTGTAGTTGTTCTTCAATGACAACTTTTCTGCATGTGTATACATATAAATCATTTTTGATCAGTACCATACTTTTAGATTCCAGAGAGATGGCTTTTCCTACCACATTACTTATAATGAAAAAAATTTGTGGTGTCATTGTATAACTTGGGATTGTTACCCAATAAGATTTCTGACAACCTAAATCTGCATGTAGATGCTATCAACTTGTCAGCTCAAGAATGGCAGGACTGGGTGGATGTTCAATGGTCTGATATTCCAAAACCACAAGCAAAGTTGCGCGTTTCTCTGGTTTCTAATGCTGGGGCCTCTGACGGAGATATAGCTGTTGTGGTAAGTCGTTTGTAAGAATGCGCAACTTATTTAAATTTGAGTGATTATAATCATTTATGTAGTCATTGAAAATCACTCTGCGGAAACTTTATTCCGAATAAAAGAAGTAAAATTGTTCAATATACATTATTCAACATAGCACAATTACTGTTGTTAATTTTTTATTACAAATTTAGACCCATTAAAAATTTATTTTTGACCACAATCCACCGAACCTTGAAGTGCCTTCAAGCAAGTAGAGTGCATTTCCATCCGGTCCCAGTACTGAACAAATTCAGTCCATATCACCATGGTAGGATATGTCCTAATGAATGTCAAACAGATCTTTCAATCTGTTGGAGAAATAATTTCATCTTTCACTTGAGACAATTACGTCTTAGGTAGTATATCATTGCAATCAGTCAACCCCAATTTGTAAGTGTTTTGAATAATTTGATATTTTCTTTGGTTAGCATCTAACCATTCAAGCTTTTAAGCTGGAAAATTTGTCAAGTCTGCTTAGATCTACTGCTTTGCCGTTGTTGCAAGGGAAGCCTCTTGAGAAAGAAGTTTGCTTCCATTTACTGTTGTAAGTGCTGTGCAGTGAATAGTACCATTTCTGATTACAAGCGTGTAATTATATCTTTTCAGATGTCTTCATCTAAACTTTGATAGCCTGCCCAACCTCTATTTTCCAAATATCCCACTTAAAGGCAGTATGACCAAGTAATGGATGAAATATTTAAGCGCTACCCTCAGCTGTCAGATGCTCCAAATCTAACACCCCAAGGTGTTCGAGTAAGTACTATCCACATGTGCAGAATGTTATGTTTGTTGTGAAATATATTTTCATCACAAATCTCTACATTTGACTTAGAGCCCAATAAAATTTGTCCTAAAGTGCATAACAGGAATGACCATATCACCACTTGTAAGGGTGTAAATGTATTCTGCAAGAAATATGTTCATTAGTTACAAAATAAATTAAATGACATTTTTATGTTGCATAATATTAATAAAAAACAAGTGAAAATTTTGTGGGAAATTATATGTTTTAAAATACACACAAGTACTTACATCTATCAAGGAGGGGCTGTGGAAAATACTATTTTTGATACTTTGAAATATTTGTTTTGTTTGTATACGATGTAACATGACTCAACTAATGAAACTCAACTAATTTGACGCTAAAAAGAATACACTGTCAAGATCAACTCGTACAACTGATTTAATAACCAGTATGTGTATGACTTTGTTTCTCAGGTTAAACCTGAAAAATGCCAAAAGTGGTTTAAAAGAAATACTGTTTAAAATAATTACAGTTATACCAGGGCAGGTTTATTATTCATTCTCAATAGAACTATTTCTGTCAATTCTAATTGCAGGAGGATGAGGCTTTGTCAGAAATTCCGGAATAAGAGAAAGCGGAAAGATTCATCGTTGCCTATAGTCCAAGAAAGAATGAAAAAGACGAAAACTGCAACAGATGAAACCCAATCTCCAAAACACATCTCAGAACAGAGGTTATAGGGATTAAAGCAATACTTGTGTGAAATGCCAGTTGGGGAGGATGAAAACCCGTCTGCATTGCAGAAAAAAGTGTGATCTTTGTAAAGTGGACTTGCTTATGAACAAAACTCTGCATGGTCGTAGGAAACTGGTCATTGACAACACTCCTGTCAATGAACTTATAGAGCATTATCCTTTCCTTGTGGCATCACCAGCACAGCTATTGAATGAATTTAAGCGTCTAGGAAATGATGCAAAAAAAGGAGTGTCCAACTTTCTCTCTCAATATAAAGACTCAGTAAATTCTTACCTGCAGGACAGAAACATGTCACCAGAAAATAATCCATCGCTAGCATTTCTTATGAAACAGTCCTCACACATGCCTGATGTTACATCTAATACTGCCATTCTCGGTATCCCTTTTCTTCTAAAAAAAGTGAAAGTATCATGGTGGGTACTAAAGTTAGGGAACCTGCTGAGAGTGGTGTATACATGCTATGTGGTTCAATTTCTCAGTTTTGTGATCAGGAATTCAAACTATATGTTGATGGCTTTGATATTTGTGCCACTGAAGATTTTGTGGAAGCATTCACTATGTATGTAGGGAGTTTTTATATCTTAAACTTTGCATTTCCAACAAAACTCAAGAAAACTTTCAACTTTGTTGAAAGAGTTGTTCTAAAGCTCTATGATGAGTCTAGGAAAATTACCAAATCTGAAAAAGATGCAGACAGTTGCTTGATCTTTTGAATGTCAAAAAACATAGCAGCAAGAAATATGTCAAAACGTCCAAAGGTAAAGGAAGAGGAAAATGTTCAAAGCCATAAGGTATAATTAGATCTGTTAATTGTAACTTGTCATGTGTATTTGATCAAGGGTGAATTTACAAAAACCAAGTGTAAAGTTCAGTTGTTTATTTTCAAATTGTTGCTGCATTTTGAATGTTATTTTGATACATGTATATTGATGTACACTTGTGTTCAGTTTGGAATAAACATGATGCTGCTAAAATGCATTTTATATTTTTCAGGATGGCGGCAGGTTACTGGGACTTAGGTTAAATCATCAGATGGCAGCGGGTTTGACTGCTCAGCGATGATTCTGCTGACCACAACTGACTGACGATGGTCTCTTTGCCTAACAGTGACATTGCAGAGGTGGTCCTGACCGAGTCAACATGACTTATCTTCCGTGATCGTTGGATATTCATAATGACAACAGTCCATTGTTAATGGATGGTCATAATGACAACAGCTCCTTGGACGAACAGGGTCACATTGATTGTGTCATGACTACTCTATAGTGGTTTGCAGGTAGGCAATGAGACTATTGTCAGGTAGTCAGCATTGGTCAGAATGACTACCAAACGAAAATCATAACGACTATCATAGAGAAGTCAAATTTATTACCTGCCAGGTATCCCTGCCATCATCACCTGACTATTTTCCGACTACACAATAGAACAAATGACTAATATTTAGTGGTCATATTAGGTTGTCATCGATTTTGGCAACTACTTGGAGAATCTTTTTTGGCACCTCTTGACTACCTGATTTATTATTCACAAGTCGTCGCCTTGACTAGTTCTTATTTTGAGTGGCGTTCTCAACGGTTTTTATGTCTACTTTTTCAATACGTTGTTTTTTTCATCAGAGTGGGTGATTGTCTAACCAAGAGAACTGTATACTAAAATTGATTAAAACTTGGAGAATACAATAGCTAAAAATTGATAGACAAGAATATCAGTGCTTCAACGTACATACTGATGATTAAGTTAACATTGAAAGGTAAGAAAAGGACAGATTGATAAAAATCTTATGTCACAAAACACTAGAGAACAGCAATAGAAGATGTACTGACAAAGCACAAAATTATCTGAAACTTTTGTACTGAAAAAATTCACAAAATGGAGAATTATGGCAACTTTAGTAACGTAAGTTGTAGTAAGGTTAGCATCAATGACATTCTTTCAGCTCTCCTGTCGATTGGAAAATTGTCTATTTCTTAACGATTATTTGCATAAACTACTGAAGGGTTATTAGTCTTTGCTATCCCTAGTATAAGCACATAGGTTAAAAGGAAAACAGCTAATAACAAATCAACAATTTCTTATCTGACTTCAGTGATCCTATATAATAAATATCTAGGTAATACCATTGTAATGTCAGCTTGACGTAGCTTCCACGATTCAAACTGAAGTGCATAATCAACTTCACACGAATTTTTGAAAAAATAAAATGAATTGGTTCTTTTAGACTCTAATTACAAACCTATGTTAGAATATTATCAGATTTATTTGGTATTATAATGTATGTTTAATCAACGCGCTGTTGAAAGATACCTTAAATTACATGATACACAAAAGTGGTGTAAACAAATATAACCAGCATCTGTACTATTAGTTCTCTCCTTACTAAACATTCTAGCTGATTAAGGACGAAAGGTTCTTCTTTCATAATGGAGAATTTAAACATCTACACTAACACCGACTAATTGTGTACGATGTAATTTAAGGTATCTTTCAGCAGCACGTTCATAAACAGATTTTACAATACATATTTTCAGTTTGGATTTAGGGATCGGACTGTGGTTTGTTAATTAACATGATACCTTCCAATCTTATGTTTTTACTTAGTATACTATAATTACTTTAAGCATTCATTTGTTAGAATTTTTCTTATAAAATAATACGTATCATAACATTTATAACATATTTTTGAGTTGAATATTCTGATGCTTAATCTTAAAATATTTACACAATTTGTGTTTGACATTTACGGAATTTAGTATTGTTCAATGTTTAGTGACCATGATTTGAACTCGTGATTCCTAGATTGCGACTTAGCCAACAGGTAATACCAGATCAAGATACGAAGTAATCATGAATGAATTAGCCGTTCCTTAAAGTTAACAACGACATCAAATGTGGAAGCATCTAATTCAATATCTTGGATATAAAGGCTAAACTATGGAATCAAACCAACTACTTGCAAAATGTATCAATGCATGAAAACGCATTATTAATTGTAGTACTATTGAAGTAATCTGCATATAAAGATAGAAACATTAGAGATAAAAATTGGGCTCGTTGATACACAGGGTAGATTATCTTAAAAGCACCGTGAGAAATCAATATTAGCTTGCCTGGATCAAATGATGGAACAATATATCCAAAGAAATCCTCTAAACCAACAAGCCGTTTATATGAGGAATCGAATCCATCTTATTCAGAAACGGAAATTCGAAAGACTTTGTTTCAGCTAATATAAGAATTTTAAGATGGAATAATGCAGTGGTTACCAGAATGTTACATCCCGAAAGGCCCCTCATAAATATAAATATTTTCCAGGAATATTCTCCGTTACGTCACAACAGGCTGTAACAACAGTGATACTAGGTATCTGTTTCTTATGCCACTTCAATTATACAATATTTATTGTTACATTTTTATTTATAGTTACGTTGATTTTATTACATTATAAAAACAATATATTTATCTTTGTTACTCATATCGCATTGATTAACCCTAAACTTCAGTGATGTCGAGAAACCCACTTGTTGAGAAATTTATATGCAAAAACGGCTGGTTTGGGATGAGAAAATATTTTACATAGAAGAGCGAACAACGTTCACAACCTGTGAACCTTTTGAACCTGACGATGACCGAAGAAGGTCGAAACGTTGTTTGCTCTTCTATGTAAAATATTTTCTCAACCCAAACGAGCCGTTTTGCATATAAATAACCCTAAATTTGTTCTTAGTTTTAATAACAAAAGTATGTTAAGTAGCTGATTTAATTTATAAAAAACTCTGTATAAAATTCTGAACTCTCTGACCTTTACATTTTTCATAAGGAGTTTCCAACTTATATATACGTTATGTAATGGATACGTACAAACACTTATGATTCCGCTACAACAGATTTTTTGACTGAAAAAAAAAAACACCTGAAACGTTTATGCACCCTCAAACAGTTCACAAACTGAATTTGGAAACCACTGGATTAATGAATGAAAGTTATGAGATGAATTCAGTTGTGTATCGGATAGGTTGTTTGAACACAATATTCGGTTCATGGTTATTGTGGAAAATGAGATATTGAGTTTGGCTTCAAAATCATATTAAACAAAGTGAAAATAAACATAAGTATAACAGACCTAACATAGTATTATGAATTTTGGAAATATATAATGAATGTTTTTTAAGAACATACTCGTTCATAAGTGTAACATATTTTCACTTATTTTTGCAACGTTAGAACCAACCAGTTTGCCAACATCTTTTCCCATAAGTAAACTTCTCTCTATATTTTCACGTGAAACCACTATCATCATACTTGCAATACAGAATGATCAGTATTTTGGTTGTAATGGTGATGCTGGAATGGTTTCTACTTTACCGCACAATGACCCAATAACAGTAGACCGATGTTAAGGTAACATTTGTATATGTTTTTTACGTTTCGTTACTGTAGGTGCATACCAGTGATGACCACAAGCCAGAGTCAGAGCAATTAAAATAAATAATTTGATAAAATTTTTAAAGTGTATTTAAAACACTACAAAAAGTTACAAATGTATTAGTGGACAAAATGGACAAATCCAATCAACCCAGTACCGAAAAACTAATATCATTGACAACAATTTTGTAGTCTATATTGGGCATAAATATTAGTCGTTAAAAAGACAGAGCTCATCAGTTGCTGATGCCTAAATCAAGTCAATGAGTTGTTTATTGCACGTCAATAAAGTGCTTAGTTTCTCCATTTTGCTCCGTCATTGACACGTAGTGCATTTTAAATCAAGTTTAGAATTAAGTACATCTACTTTCTTATCCATTTAGTTTCAAATGGAGTCTCCATTGAATCTGCTTTACTTGTTACAGTTAAATTAAATTGAGTACATAGGTTAAATTTATCTTGTTTATTCACCCATAATAAGAGAATAGTAAAATATTTCGATATTCTAGCTACGGAAAGACATGAGAATTGTTAATGTGTTATAGAAGTGGCATACTGAGCTTACGTTGACATGAAAAAATATGTGGAATTTACAGTTATGTGGTGTTACCATGGATTTTTTTTCACTTATATAGTATGCAAATGATTATGTGATATTAAAGACTTTACATCCCAAACATGCTACTAAAACTTTTGTTACTAAGACGTGTATGAAGCTTGAAATGGGTGAATCAAGGATCCAATAGGGTAAGATTAATCACTTCTTCATTAGAGACACCAATATATCAATTTGATAAGATTGAGGAACAGACGGCGTATGTGTTATCATATATTATAAACAATATTAGACGAATTTAACAGGCATATTGCAACGGTAAAACCGCGTTGCTCTATCGTACCACATAAGTTTCAATTTAGGGCCAAATACCGGTTATTGTCCAACGAGTTTGCAGTCATTATCACACGAGACATAGCCATTAGTGTGTTTTTAGGGATACTCCAAATAGCAACGTCGTCTGCGTATTGTGAATTGTAGGTGTACGTTAAACTGGGAAAAGGTATATCAATAACAAAAATAATGTGCAGGAGTTCCGAGATGGCGGATGTTTAAGGGCACTCCTGCAGTTATATTGAAATAATTTGATGAGGTTTTATTGACTTTTACTTGGGCTGTTGTATCTGTTAAGAAGTTTTATATCCATTAAATAACAGTGTGATTTATTTTCAGATGAGTTAATTTATACTTAATGGCGTTATGCCAAACACTGTCAAATGCCTTTTAAACATCTAAAAATACACTTATGGTTACCTGATTGTTTTTAAATGCTCTGTAACCTAATTCAATGAGTCGTGTGAAATGATCTGTTGTTTGTGTGTTTTTCTGGAAGAATTTTGATATTCGGGTGGGATATTATCTATTTCACAGAAATGAAGAAGTCGATTTGAAATAATTTTCCCCGACAGTTTGCCAAAACAACTTAACAGACTGATGGGTCGGAACTTATCAGAAACTTATTACAAACACTTATAATTGCGCTATAACAGATTTTTTATTGAAAAAACATCTGAAACGTTTGTGCACCCTCTGACAGTTCACGAACTGTATTTGGGAACTACTGGATTAATGTATGAAAGTTATGAGATGAATTCAGTTGTTTACAGGATAGGTTGTTTCAACACACTAGTCGGTTTAATGGTATTGTGTGAAGTGGAAGAGACGTTCAGTTTGGTCTAAAATAGTAGTTAAAAAGTGAAAAATAGATATAATTGAACTTGGTATGGACAGAGTATGTTGGACAAATATAATAAGTGTTTTAAAGAACATACTCGTTCATAAGTATGACATATTTTTCACTCATTTCTGCTTTGTTAGTATCAATCAGTTTGCCAACACCTTTTCCCCTTAGCAAACTTCTATGTATTTTTTGACGTAAAACCACTAATATCATACTTAAAATAAAGCATGGCAGGATTTTGGTTGTAGAGGTAATGCTGGAACGGTTTCTACAAAACCGTACAAGAACCCTAAAACAGTAGGCTGATATTTGCATTATTCACATTTTCCAACTTCACTTCTGGTTGCTGTATATACATACCATTGATGACCACAAGCCAGGGTCAAAGAAATCAATAGGAAGAATTTCATACAATTTTTAAATTGTTTTCACAACACTCTCAAAATTACAAAGATATCAGTGGACAAGTTAATTAACACAGTGCCAAATGGAAACTAATAGCATTGGCAACAAGTTTGTAGTCTGCATTGGACAAGAAAATTGGTCGATAAGCAGATATGGATTGTGATTTGCTGATGTCTTAAAAGATTAAGAGACTCTCATCTCAGTGTAGAAGGGGAAAGATATCCTTGTGGAAGTAAAATGTTGAGACAATCAAGATATAAGGACTTTAGACATTTCACTCGGAACAATAGTATTCCACACGTGGTCCACAAGTAACAGAAAGTCTGGCGTTTTTGAGGACATAGGGTGCTCTCTCACACTTGTTAACAGTGAAAGGTTCAATGAGGTGAGAGGAGAAAGCTACTTCCAGAGGGTGGATGAACTGTGCAACTTCATCAACGACATACATAGCAAATAGCGATTGAACATGGAAATGACACTCACACAATATCTGAAACCTTCTGAACAATAATACCATCTGGTAGCTGGAGTCGATTAATGTAGTGAGATTTCATTCATGTTCGATTACTGTTCACCTGAACCATATTTGAGGTGTTCGAGTTAAGAGTGAACTACTGCGAAATGAAATAACGTGACACAATCATTGTCCATCTCACGCTCAAGGCATTCAGTTTCTAAAGCCTAGTACTGTTTTCACTGTTTATATGAAGAAGCGAACCTAGTGTTTTTTGTTTGGCACGTACTAGATCAAGTGACTTGCGAGCTATAAGTAAAACATGTCTACAGAGAAAGCACTACGATTCTTCTTTGAGGCTAATTCGACATTGGCCATCGATAACAGCACTGTTTTTAAGATTCTTTAAAAGTAAAAAGACATTCACACAAAGAGATGGAAGAGCGAGCAAAGAAACATTTAATCTCCACATCACAGGGCGATTAACCCCTATCTTGTCCTGTTGGGGATAGAGGCTGCAATTAAAGTCTTCCCCCAATGTAATAGTATTTGCTATCAATAAATAACTTTACAAGGTACCAAAAACACTGTTCAGATTAATGGGCTAGAGATATCAACCAGATGTACTGTACGACCATGAATAACACAATTCACGAAGACTGCTCCTCCCTCATGATCACTCTGAGACGTAAGAAATGTGCCGTGGAAATTTAGGAAGAAAACTATGCCAAACACACTTCTATAAAATTTTCAAAGGACCAGTACGAACTTAAAAGCAAGTTATACACTGAAAGTGTAAATGGGTACAAAACAATATGTGTTTTTAAAGGAAGAGCACGTCAGCTAAAACCTGAAAAATGTGACATCACAAACAATGTTTCAAAAGAATATGTAAATCTTGCATTTTCAACGTTACAGAGACTAGTCCCATAGTAAAAAAGTAAAATAAAATAATAACACCTTAATGTTGCTGATTTTTAAGATCAATTTTACTTAAAGGAGATAATGAAGATAAGTCCATCTACTAACTTAGAACATGAGAACACAAATGGATGATAGTAACAACTACAGATTAGTCGTTCATAAAAACTTCAAAAGATGACGCTACCTTAGTTGGATGTCAATTATTAGAAGGTAAACATA
This sequence comes from Tachypleus tridentatus, assembly GCF_004210375.1. NCBI lineage: Eukaryota > Metazoa > Arthropoda > Merostomata > Xiphosura > Limulidae > Tachypleus > Tachypleus tridentatus. Next base: position 83,689,687 of record NC_134831.1, read on the forward strand.
ATTTTACTCTCCGGGAAGACTCATGTAGTTAAAGTACGCTTCCTGAAATATCAAAAAACAAACAGCAAACAAAAGATGTGGACAAATATTAAAAGTAAACAAAATCTTCACCACTTGTCGAAAAGAATTGTCTCCCATTACAGCACAGAACAATAGAATATATCGTGTTCAATTACTTTTGTTTTAGGAACATAAATCCAATTAATTATGATCCATTTATATCAATCTTCTTATTCATTCTTAAATTTGTTTAATTATTTTCTAAAAACGCACTAGATGGCAGCTTTATAGAGGAATGAAATTTCAGTTTCTTCTAAATTAATATGTGAATTTAGCAAAGTACATGTTATTGTAAAGTGATGAATAGACACAAGTTTTTTTGGAGCATTTAACTTACAAACTACTGAATATAGAATTAATAACAACATAGTGTTCTACTGAATATTAAATTAAACTTGTTTAATGTAGAATAATAAAGAACCAGTTTCTTTATGTTTAAGTACTGTTTAATATACAAATCTATTTCTAATTAGGAAATTTATTTTCATTTATTTGTAATATGAGTCAATATATATTTTTTTAAATTTTAGAAATGTTTAAATTGGAATGCTAGTTGAAACTGTTGGTCAGTCATATCTAGCTTTTGTATATAATGTAATCTGATCTGAGGAAAAGCTAGGTTAATATTGCTTTGACTGAAGTTATCTTACCCAAATAAATCAATTGTGTCTGCTTAATTTTAACTGACACAGGATAAAACCAAGTAAAAATGAGTTTATAAGTGATTTTTCAGATTCCAACGATTAATTAATTTGTGGTTAAGGTTTAAAGTTTGCCCTTTTCTCCTGTGTGGGGAGTTGAAGGAAAGTTTATGAACTAGAATAATAACCCCTTCTTTCCTTCTCCACAATTAAGGTACAACCACTATGACCGATGTAATATAAAGAACAGAGATTAACAGTGTGAACTAACTCAAAACCAGAGTACAGTTTATATCGACTGGTTTTGTTTTTCGCATAGATAAACCCTGTCATCCCAGAGAACTCAAGTCATTGAGTTGTTTATTGTACGTCAATAGCGTCCTTAATTTTTCCATTTTGCTCAGTCATTGACTCGTAGTGAATTTTAAATTAAGTTTTATATTTAATATGTCTACTTTCTTATCCATTTAGCTTCAAATGAAGTCTCCATTAAATCTATGTTACTTATCACAGTAACAATAAATTGAATGTTTCTCTTAATGGAAATGTAGTGGATTGTTTCCATGTCTTTGGTGCTGGTGATTGCGTCGTGTCAACAATGTCTTCAAATGTTGTGGCCAAGAAGCTGTTTGGTTAAGTAGGTTTTTCAAACAATAATGTCTTTGCTCCTGCGGGGCCAAATGCAATGACCATGATGTGGATGACTATCTGTTCTGCTACTTATGAAGTTTTACATAAGTTTATTATTACAGCTATTCACCCCTTCGATCGTATCTTATTGATTGGGCATGAATGTTCTCCATCTCATCCTGGTGTCAGTTCTGGTAATTGTCGTGTGAAGACTGATATGGGAAACACAGTGCCTAATTTTGTGAGGTTTGGTAATTATTCTTCCATAATCATTTATACTGATATGTGGCGTCTTTACCGTCGATGTGTCCATATGGGGAAAATGTGTTTTGATTCTGTGATGCTGTTAAATTTTTAAAGTTTCTGAATTTTGGCCAAAGTAATTATATCTATACATTGTCTTGTGATGTATGTTGTGGTGTCATTGTTCCTCTTTTTGCTTTCAAAAGGAATCCAACTCCTTGAGTAAAGTGGCAGATTCACTGCCGTTTCAACCAATCTTTTCTGATCCATCAGGTCAAACCCATATTTCGATTGTTCATGTCCCCGTAGATGATTCAACTTTCTTGGATGAAGGTGATGTATTGTTTTAATCTCATTTCTTGCAGTATCCAGTATTTATTTATCCTAATTTCCTGTTTCAAGTGACTTGTTTTCAAGTGACGCAATTCAATGTTCTTCAACCATCTATTTGTAGTTACTGCTCTTCCATTGATCCCTCTCCTGTTCATTAAACCACAATTGCTTCATTTCTGATCCATCAGGTCAAACTCATGTTTCGCATACCCGTCGATAATCTTTCTCGGTTGAAGGTGGTGTATTGTTTTAATCTCATATCTCTATCCAGTAATTTCATGCATGTGAGATTGTGTGTCCCCTAGTGATGCAATTGTCCTTCAACCATCTATTGTGTTCCTGCTTTCCTCACCTTAGAGTTTTTTTCCTTGTTTGCCTAGTTCGTCATACTTTTCTTCTGTAACCTCTTCCATTGATCTCTCTCCTGTTCATTAAACCACAATTGCTTCAAAGGGTAAAATGCTGGTGCAACATGACCTCCGAATCTCTAACACTTTTTTTAATGACAACTAGGTAAGGATAACTTATGTAAAATATGCTAGATGTATTTTTAATGGTAATTAATTATGATATCTAACCTAAACTGCACCATTTGGTGACTCAATTTATGATTTCATTTTAGTGATATTTGGTACTTTTCATAGAATTCTGCTTTTGTTATTATATGAACCATTCACAATATTTCTTTTCCGGTTGATCTGTTTTAGGTTACTCGTGAACTCACACAATATCTTTCATGTGCAACTGTTTACACTGTGGGAAGTTCCATAAACTGTATTTCTGATCATCCTGTTTCATTTTTTACTTTTCAGATTTTTCTTATTATTCTGGACCCTGTATGGAGGTTTAATGTTTCCCTGTGTATTGTGATGAAGGAGTTGACCTAATCTAAAACTAGTGTTATACTTCACTCTTCACACTTACATATCAAAAAAAAAAATTGAACGAAGTAGGTTTAACATCTGATGTCATTGCTAAATCTGACAAACCGTTTATTCGCAATTCTTCCTTCTTGCCTGACATGGTCATCCGTGGTGAGTTCTGATATGATAATCAATCACAATATTCGTCAATAAAACAATAGACACAAAGTTGAGAGTTGGTTGTGTTAACTAGTTGTCTTCCTTCTTTCTGGTCTATCATTGATAATTTAAAGAGGCCAGCAACACCGTAACTTTGGAAAGGACATGTTATTAAAATACGGAACACTAATGTTTTGTGGTTATGGTTGTGTTTGTGTTTCGTTTATTATTTTCATCTATCGTTTACTTTTTATATGAATATTTAGTTGCATTAAAAGGGTAATCCGCCTTCTAGCCAATAATTTCTACTATGAGTAAATATTTAAGTATGATAAACTGATATTATCGCTGCTGGTTGTAGCTATGTGTTATTTAAGACCATTACAAGTTATCACATACCTTGCTGACTGGATATAAAATTTCTTTAGATGAAATAAAATGAAAGAAACATCAAATTATAAAACATGAGATTTAATTTACCGATATCAAGTATTGATTATATTGTACACTGTCTTTAAAGAGTAAAAACGGATTAAACAAACATATTCGTGTAAGCAATCATTTAGTACCAACTTCAAATTTAGAAAACATGTTTAAACATGACATTCAAGATATTTAAAACTCCATTAAAATTAACTAAGATACATAACATTTACATTTAAAAATGAATAAACTAATTTTCTCCAAACTAAAATATGTGAACATAATTATAAGTAATCACAGAATAAAATGTATGAAAATTATTCCATAATGTTTCAATAGTTGTGATCCTGCTAACAATATAGGTTAGCATAAACAGTGCTTGGTGACTGATAATTACGTTAAGATTGGAACATTTTCAACTTGAAATTTATCATTTAGTAGATAACTTGTCCTTTCAACCTGAACGGCCATATATAAACGTGGATAAACTATCAAGTATTAGATATAAATGTCTTTAATATTAGACTATTGTTCAAGAGAAGGACAGTTCATTAAGAATATCCTCTGCCATAAGAGAGTTGTCTAGCTCCTATTAGCAATACTGATTATCACCATTATAACCTGTCAAAAGCTGAAATTAAACAATTAACTCATCTATGTCACAGCTCGAACTTTGCAACTCTCGCTCCGCAGACCGGAAAGTTAATCACTGCTTCATGCTTCAGCGACGTCACAATAAATTCTATTCTATGTTTCACTAAGTGATGTTTATAAAAATGACCGTTTTCTAAGTATCAATTTCACGAGTTTAAAAAGTATACACAAAGACATGATAACAGAAATAATCGTATGTTAAAAAGAGAAATCATCTCATTATCTCAATGTATTTATTTAAATAAACTATAAAACTTCGATAACAAAAATCTTATAAGAAAACAATCTTGAATTCCATAAAAGTCATACACAGATTGTGTAAATATTTCACGAATAAACATACAATTATTCAACTCAAGAAATATCTTATAAATTTTACAGTAAGTAATTAGTGGTAAGGACACATCTGAAACCAAAATACCTAAAATTATTATATTATCACAGAGATATTTTTAAAATTATAGGCTATGATGTTAATTAATGGACTGTGGTACAAAAACCATTGTAATGTTCGTGTAGATTTAACTTCAAATATTCAAACACAAGTTTGTTTTGTTTGTTTTTGAATTTCGCACAAAGCTACGCGAGGGGTATTTGTGCTAGCCGTTCCTAATTTAGCAGTGTATGACTAGAAGGAAAGCAGCTAATCATCACCACCCACCGCCAACTCTTGGGCTACTCTTTTACCAACGAATAGTGGAATTGACCGACACATTATAACGTTCCCACGGCTGAAAGGGCGAGCATGTTTGGGGCGTCGGGGATGCGAACCCGCGACCCTCAGATTACGAGTCGCATGCCTTAACACGTTTGCCCATGCCGAGCCCGAAACTCACCTACACAATTATCATAAATGCACGTTTAATGAACGACATGCTCAAAGATACCTTAAACTATATGGTGCACGTAAGTAATGTAAACCTATATAATTAGAATTTTTATTTTTAGTTCTCTCCTGACATTAACATTCTAGCTGAGTACTGACTAAAGTTTCCTTTTGCATAATTCAGAATGTAAATCACCTGTTAACACCGACTAATAAAGATCATCAAAAGTTTTAGGGCCCCTGCTAGTACAGCGGTATGTCTCCGGATTTACAACGCTCAAATCAGGGGTTCGATTCCCCTCGGTGGGTTGAGTAGATAGGCCGATGTGGCTTTGCTATAAGAAAAAAACAAACAAAAGATTTTAGGAATCAAACTGGATCAGTGATGTTTTTATTAAATATTCAATGTCTTATTCATATATCAATTTCCCACTTTTTCGTTACTCTAAATAATTAAAATGTTACGCTTTTAGAGTGCCATGATATTATCGTGTCATAAACATCGGATGTTTTTTATTTATGTATACGTTAAAATTATCTTGAAATTAGCTGTGTATGTGTTTTGTAAACATAACTCAAATGGATGATGGTAGGTTTAAAACAGTCTATTTTTAATAAATAATTTACAAGAACTGTATTTCAAAATGAAAAAAAAAATATTGAAAGAAAATCATTAAGAAACTAAAGACCAGCTGGAGTGGTAACTTTTAAATGAATCTCTCATAATGTAAAACAGCTTACTTAGTTTCAAACTCTATTTTCTACATAATGATTACATAATTAAAGGAGATTAGTTATTTAAATGTAGCATTGTAGGTAAATCTTCAATCGGAAGTGCATGAAAAGTATTATTAAATAAAAAAAGAATCAATATAATAGAGTGATGTTTACAGAAAGTCATTCGAAACAAACATTGATAATGAATGCTTTTTCTCAGCTTTTATCACGGAAAACTAGTTGGATAATATACCTCAAAAGTTATTATCAATTAAATACAGTTTTATGTATAAACACAGTAATATTTAGTTTTTAAAAACTTATTTCCATGTTAGTAAATGGCCACCTATAGAAACACGTTTCTGCAAACGTAATTTGTTGCCGGATTTTGAAGCCGTTAAGTAAATAAAAGTTAATTGCACGTGTGTTCAAACAACTAGTAATAATATGTATTTTTTCGTAGCCTTCTTTTTTAGCAAGTTGTATACACCATTTAACCATCAAATTCCCTATTCCAAAACCACGTAGATGTTTTCTCACATACATTCTAGATAAATGTTGAATATTTTTATCTCTTTGTATTATAACTGTTGCTACCACTTCACCTTCAATCTTTCCTACTAGAAATGTATGATTATTCTGGAAAGACCAAGTGACCGGAGTCATTACTTCTGGACTTAAGTCGTTATAAATATTTGCGTAAAGCTTTTGTAGGATCCAGTTTGATGATTTCAAACCTACTGTTAATCCAAACGAGAGTCCAAACAGCAGAGTGTATATAATGTTCGATATTAACATGTTAAATACAACAGCAACTAACAATGTTGTAATCCAAAGTTTCATATTTCTGTAGATCTGATGACATTGTAATATGGTTAACGTATTTCTCGCCTCTGATAAATTCAATCGTAAGAAACTTCTCACAGCTGGTTCATCATCAACTGTTATCGGCTCAATCGTGATGTTGGACGAAGGAAACGTATGGTCACTGATGTTTGAAGAGGCCATAGAAGAAGGTGGTTAGTCCGAGAAGTCAACTAATAAATATATTTTCCTTATTCCTGTTTGAAGGAAATGAAAAAGTCAAGTACACTTTTATGAAAAAAATATTAAAGACTTGAATAATGAATTCTATATTTAGCGAGTGGTGATACGATACGAAAAGAAGATGAAAATGAAAGGTAAAAAAACAGAAAAAAAACAAAAAATCAGATTTAAATCAGAAACACCCTGAACTCTTTCTAAAAAGACCACAAAATGTCAGATTATAAATAGGTCAACTTACTTCCAGAATATTTAGTTCATATTTGTGATTACTCTTGTGTTATGACTTACGTTACAAGATTAAATCAACCTCAATAACTGGTTGCAATAAGAAAATGACGTTGACTGGAGTCGAGTTATTTCGTGAAAATAAAATTAATTGATAATTTCTTTTAATTATACACTTATATATAAGATTTGACAAAGGTTACAATGGAAACAGAAAACTTAAAGAAGGAAATAACTGAGAAATAGTTGCCAAGTAAAACGAAATATACAATTTTTATATTTTGTTTGTTTCTGATTGAGCACCATGCAACATAACGGGCAACCTGTACTCTGTCTACTACGGGTAATGAAAGCCGGTTTCTGGCATTTTAAAAATGCAGACATTCTAATGTGTCTCTTGGGATAATTTACATATTAAAGTCGTTTATAAACTAAGCTTGGATTTAGTTATAGGTTTCTTCTGAATTGTGTCACAGCAATTGCATTTGTGTAACATTTTTTGTTTTAATAAATATGGTTATTTTATACATTTTAAAAAAGTTCTTTCGACTCGTTTATGGTTTTCAAAAACTGAAATGTGAACTGTCGTTATTGATGGTATCATGTAACACCAGTTCAAACTAGCCTACTTTCTATCTACGTAAAGTGGATGGATGGGAAAATCAGTAATTAAGAGCTAAATAAAACATAAATATCACCGATACAACAAAGACGAATAAAATATGGTAAACCTAAGATAGGAAAAGAAGGATATTGTGGGTCTCTGACACGATTTAATTGTTTTTATTCTCATAGAAGAAATGTGTATGTGTGACATTATCACGATTACTTTACTTATTTTCGTTTTGTACATGTGTGCATACAATCTGTTCCAGAAACCTTCTGCAGGCTTACAAACAATTTATTATTGACGACGGTTAGTGTGGATAAAACTTCTGTTTGTTCATTTTTAAAGGTAAAGGTGCACAATGCGCCGTGTTCACCACAAGGATCAAAACAAAAATCTGACATTATAGGTCATCCAGCTTATTGCTGAGTCCCTAGCAGAAATTTCTAAGCCTAATTACTGATATCTTATTTTACCTTGCTATTCTAAATATAATATTAGCTATGCCCACTATTTTTTTTCTTTTTAGTCTCTGCAAGCCTTGCACAGACTAAATAGTTGTGTGTTGAGCCTCAGTGTTAAAACAAAAACACAACATAGGCAAGTAAAAAGATCTCTTAGAAAAAAATCGGGTTTACCACTGAATTCATAGCTCTCTTGGAAGGTAATAAATGGGTTATTATTGTAATAAGAATAGTCTTGGTGGGTGATAATTGAGATATTATTGTAATTCGAGCTGCATTTGTGGGTGATGATTGAGCTAGTACTGTAAACAGAGCTGCCTTGATGAGAGATTACTAAGTTATTACTGGAGTCAGTGTTCTCTTGATGAATGATTCCTGCTTTTGATAAATAATTTCTAAAATGCAGAGAGCAAGTAAAAATTCAAAAATATCTGACCAGCAAATAATTTCATATTTGACCCTTTCATTATAATGACACACATTATTTCGCGTATTACCAATCAGTAAAATTACAAACTTACTCGTTAGGAATGTAATGAAAGTGACATCTTATACGTGAAGTGCCAGTAGTTTCTATCAAGATTTTTTAAAACAGCATTAGCACATATAGCAGTGGAAACAATGTAAGTATAGATACCATAATTAGCGTTACAGTCAACTTAATACAGGTCAGTTCACTATGTACACAAGATACTTATAATAATGCCTTATCCTAATCAAGTGCTATAATGTTCTGTGACTTCTCTGTGCACACAGCCATATATGTTGTGCAGTTGTTTGTTTTAAGTTATAAACATCTGTAGAGTGTAGGTAGTATGTGAATAGCTAGCTAATAAACGGAGACTTTTATTAAAGACTCAGGTTAAAAATATAGAGTCATTTTAGACGTGCATTTGATAAACTTAATGACGCTTACAATTGTTATTGTTTTCTGTTTTTAGTTGTTTAAGGAACTTATGAGTAGATTTCAACTTGTTGTGTGATTACATAGAAGAAAACCTAAATACGAGGAGTAGAAATAATACACATCAGCGTAATTTGCAGCATTCCACGTGATGGTTGTTATGAAGTTTATACAGCTGAAACTGACAAACTCTGTGTAACATTTGTGTACTTTTATGTACCGATTCATTTCTTTTTAATTTAATATTTGCTGTATATATATATATATATTTCAATTTCTACTTTTGTATTTTTCATGTTCATTTACATAGTTGTATATATTGTATATTTATTTGTTGATTTTTTTGCTATCTCGCTCCCTATAATTGTTACAAATTTTTGTATATACTTAGTGTTTTGTAGGTTTTTGTACGTCTACCGTGTGTAATAAATTCTAAACTAGGGAGGAATGCTAACTTTAAAAAGTAAGCTTTATCTTACTTACCACCAGATGTCAGTATCTTATTTTCCTTTACCACCAAATGGTACGACCTTATTTTCCATATTTTTTATTTTCTTCTATTTATTTATTTTTAATATTTTTATGTTTATCTTTTTCTTATTCTTATTTTATCTTGGTAGAGCAGTCGTCTTCCCACAACTGTCTGCACCCAAGTGAAAGGTGATATAGATGTGGGACGTTGTGGGCTTGAGCACCCACATTTTACTCTCCTAATTTCTAATCTTCTTATGTGAAACTAACAAATTAAAAGTTAAAACTGATAGACGGTGTATCCCCACAGCAATATGGGTCCTTTTCGGCACTCATCTTCAAAACCTAGGACACATTGTATTATCCCACGTTGAAGGTCGTACCATAGGATCCTTTTAAAAAATATATGATGCTTATTTTGTTTAATTTTACTGTGTTTTGTTTATAGCTTAAAATTATAATTATTATATATATAGAAATAGTTGTTAAAAATAACACGCATATCGATATTAATTTAAATATATATATATTACACTCTGCTACATTCAGTCGTAAAGATGTTTTTATAGTTGGCTCATAATCAACTGTTATCACTTAATCGTAACATTAAATGTAGAAAGTGGATAATCACTGTATTATATTTTCTTACAGTTGTCAAAGGTCTAATTAATATATGTTTGGTTCTTCTAAAAACAAAGAAAATTAAATGAACCTATTGGAAGACAAGTGATAAAACCTTAAATCTCTTATGTTTTGTTACAGGTTATCAAAGTTTTATCGAACTGAAAACATCACTAAATGTATTCCTTAAAACACTGATAACTTTTGTGAGAATTTATGATAATATTTCAAAAACGGTATTTAATAATCTCTACATTAGAAAATATAATAAAATGTTGATAGACAAGCCTAATTCATCTTTTTCTCTCTCTATGTATAATCTACATAAACCACAAAAATCTGTGTGTTTGTATGTCCGTTTGTGTGTCGACTCTTCAGTCGCTGAGTCAATCCGAAGACAAGTCAATTTTACCATTTCTTGAACTAATTTCATAAGAGAAGTTAGTGTAGGGTAATTATGACATTCATTCGTAATCTTCTCAAATATTAGATTTTGTATTGGTGTACTAAGTTTAGTAAGTTATTGAATGAAGTTAATAAAAATGTTTTAACAGAAAATCGATATATTTTATTTTTAGTTTAACCTGTCAAGAAATTTAAAATATTGTGATCGATGTTGCTCTCGCAGAGGTGATGCAGCTAAAAGTTCTTTAGCTGTTTACATAAAAAGTTGAATTAATCTAATGAGTCAATAAATATCAATTATGTTTAGACTGAAAACATCACATTAAAAAAGTTTCTTTTAAGATTAACCTGCTAGCTATGTGGGTTTTGAATGTATTATTTTCTGTCTATATACAATAGACAGAACTTACTATGTGAATTTAGCAAAGTACATGTTATATGAAGGAGCACGTGTTATACATGTAACAAACTTACAAACTACCTGATATAGAATTAGCAACGACATCGTAATTTTCTCAATATTAAATTAAAATTGTTGAATGCAGAAAAACAAAGGATCAGTTTCTTTGTGTTTAAGTACTGTTTGATATGAATATCAATTTCCAATAACTAATCCTTGATTTTTATTTATGTGTAGTTGAATCATCAAATTGTTTGTTATTAAAACACTTGGAACTGTTCGTACGAACATAATTATATTGTACCTGCTTCAATTCACAGGAACATATATAATTTTTAAAACATAAATGATGTGAATTAAAAAAATAGATAAAATATTTTTATTACACCTTTCAAATGACTCAACAACAAACAAACCAAAATAGTTATAGGAGTTTTTTTTTTAGTTTGATTTTTTTCAATGTGAATTAACATAAGAACCTATTACTCTTTTCAATTTTTTTCCTTTAAGTTACATAGAATATTGTGTGTTTCAACCATTACAATATTATTAATCAATTGTCGATATTTTCTTATTCAAAGCATTCTTTCCTAATTATGTTCAATGTCCAAACACATTACAATAAACAGCATGTCTATGTTTCGGCGTGTGTTGTCTTGATCCAAGTTGTATGATTCTTAAGTTGTCGGGGATGTGAATATATTACCTCCTGTGGTCATGAACTTGGAAAGTAATTGATTGTATACAATATACAATACATTAGATATCAGTTGTTTATACCCGAAACACTAAACTGAATAAATAGATCCTGGCAATTTAATAAAGCTTACGTTCACACACCAATAAACACAAACTATTTACAAGTAGACACATACCTTAAGGATTCATATGTATAATAAATATGTCCAATAAAAATGTATTAGAACCATTAATTTCTGTCAAAACGCTCTATGTTCGTTGGGTTTTAAGAACACGTAAAAATAAAGTTATGTTATTATATATTGCCGTTGTTACTAGTGTTGTATTAATGTTAAATTATGCCAATTTTGTCCCTGTCTGTAGATCTAGCTATCTTCATAGGTGCTCACCTGCATGTTTCTAATAATGCTTCCAAATAATTGACTACTGATTAATTGATTAAACACATTCGTGTTTTCTCAAGTCTCGTAAGGTTCTGCTCCGGTTCCTGAATTATATCTCATGTAGTAGTTTGTTTTTCAGTAATATACAACTGTAAATGTAATTTTCACATAACTTCCTGACCAATGAGGGAACTCATAGTTTACTCGTTCAGTTGTTTAAATGATGATTTAGTATGTTCATTCTTGTTACTTGATTTTATTCGTTCAAACAGTTTTTAAGGGGTTTGATTTGTTAGTTACAAAGCGATACTGTTTAGCTCACGATAGAAAATGGCGTACATTAATAAAATTACAGGAAGTCATACCATAAAATGTGTTGTGCTTTTATTAAATTTAAAATCATATTAAATTCTAATATAGAATAGCGACATGTTTGTGTTAGTACTAATTAAGAAGGAACCGATACTTCATTATTCTATAAGCCTGTCATCTGACGCTTTCTTTAGAAACCAATTAAAAATTAAGAATGAATAAAAACACGGATATAAATGGAATGTAGTTAACGGGGTTTACGTTTCTAACATTAAAGTTAATTTTTGAATTTCGCGCAAAGCTACACAAGATCTATCTGTGATGAACGTTTCTAAGTTAGCAGTATAAGACTAGAAGGAAGACAGCTAGTTATCACCACCCACAGCCAAACTTATGAGCTACTCTTTTACCAATGAAAAGTGTGATTTACCGTCACGTTATAACGCCCTCAAGGCTAAATAGGCGGGTATGTTTAGTGCGACGGTAAAGAAAAGTAAATAAACGCAATACCTTCTATTGTTCTTTGTTGTAAAAGAATAGAATTTTCTCTGGGTCGCTTGTTTAAACTCCAATTATGAACTGATAAGAGAGACAAGAAATAATTATTGTCAGTATAAAGGAAGACAAGCTTTGTGTCTTCCTTTAGAATTGGTATTGACTACAATGTTCCGAAACTTTTATTGAAGCTTAGATATACCTAGACTAAATAAATGTTGCTTTGACGGACGTCATCTTACCCAGCGATATTTGTTATATCTGCATGATGTTAACTGCCAAAGGATGAGACTAAGTAAAAATGGAGTTTATAATCCATTTCCCAGATCCCAGCTATGATTCTCTTGTGGTTAGGTACATGTCTCATAAAATTTGCCATTTTTTTTGTGGGTGACTCTGAGGAAAGCTCAAGAACTAGAACAATGACCCCTTTCTTCCATCCCTACTATTAAGGTACAACCACTATGACCAATATAGTATAAAGAACAATGATGTCAGTTTGAATTAACTCATTACAAAATAATACAGATAATACTGTTTTTTGTTTCTGGACAATTTCAACAATATTGCCTGGTTTACTAACAGTAAATGACGGTAGGTATTAAAGGAAACACATTAATTGGTGTTTCGCATATTTCATCTGTTATTGGAGCAATTACGTCATTACGTTGTTTATATTACGCCAGTTAAGTCCTCAATTTTTCCATTTTGCTCAGTCTTAACTTGAAGTGAATTTTAAATCAAGTTTAGAATTTAATAGATCTACGTTTTTATCCATCTAGTTAAAAATGATGACTCCATTAAATCTACTTCTCTAATCATAGTTAAAATTATTTGTGTACATAGGTTGTATTTACCTAGTTTGTTCACGTATAATAGAATAATAGTAAAATATTTCGATATTCTAAAAAAACATAAGCATCGTTATTGTCTAATACCAGTAAAATGCTGAGCGTAGTTTAGCAGAGATAAGTGCCGGATTTGTAATTATATGGCTTTAATATGGAGTTGTAAACTTTTATAGGATGCAAGTGCTTATGTGGTATCGAAGACTTTGCACCCCAAGCATTATTTGGAAACTTTTGTTAGTAAATCATGTATGAAGCTTAAAAGAGTGAATCAAAGATCTACTAGCGTAACATTTCTCACTCCTCTGTTAGAGCCACCAGTATATTAGTTATGTTTCCAGGAGAATCACATGTTACTGAACATATATCTTGAGTATATTACACTTCTCTAACCACTTCTCTGCATTTAAAGTCTGGTGAGCTAACTGACCAGTAGTTTCTCTTGATACCCTTTTCTCTCAGGAAGTTCATGACTGTTCAGGAAGAGTGGAAATGCATGTTATCATACACTTATTATCAGAAATATTAGACGAATTACACATATGTATGGTAACTGTAGAACCGCATCCCTACATCGTATGGCATGCACAGAGTTTTATCTACTAAATAAGTGCTAATTTCGTGCCCAATACTGACTGTTGTCCAAACAATCATCCATTATTGTCACATGATTCTCTTTCCTCTGAGAAATTGTGGTTGAATCTAGTAATATCATTTCAGCCAACGTGTACATTCAGCAAATTTACACCAGAGTTAAGAGTGCTGAAAAATCCCAGCAGACAAAAAAAGGAGATGTAAGAACTTAATGTTAAAATTTATTAACATGCTAAACATCAGTTAGTCGAATATTAAATATATTGTTACGATTTACGAGAAAAATTTTCAACAATTATTATTCACAATATCAAAGAATCCAGTGAACATAAAGTTTATGTGGGAATTAAAAAAGTTGTTACTTCCTTCGTGTGTGAAAGAAAAGTTTTACAAATGGTTTCATATCATCTCCATCTACTGATAAATAATGAAACTTCCAGGTTTTTTTTTTTTTATGCAAAATCAGCATTATCATATTTTTCATAATACATGGTGTGTATTAAGGTCATAGTGATGATGTTGTAATGGTTTCTGCAAGGACCCTAGATCACTACACCAATGTTAAGGGGACATGTGGATAATCTACGCTTTCCAATTTCACCTCTGGTTACCACACGTGCATACAATTGGTGACCAGGGTCGGAGCAATGAATAGGAATCACTTGATGTAATTTTTAAATTGTATTTACAACACCACAAAAAGCTAGAAATTATATCCTGAGGAAACGATACAATAGTTCAATTTGTGATATCTGAGTAGTTTGAACAAATATGTGGTTACCATTCTTCAAGATAATATATGTTACAGTGAAGTATACGTTTTTCACGCGTAGTATAAATAAATGAGACTCAAGATTAGTAATTCATTTTCATTGGGTGCATTTCTATTTCTGATAGGTTTCAAATTTGTCTTAGTGAATATATTTCATATGATTCAAAATTTCGAGAATACAAGATTGGAAACTGAGTATATGGTAGTATCATCTATTATAACAAAAATATAATACATCATCAAAAGAAATATTTAAATTTACAGAAATGGCACCCACTACTTTGCGCTCCATCTATTAATATCAAAGTGACACTTGAAGAACAGGGTAAAATATGTTTTTAAAATAAATGAGAATTTTAGAACTATGTTTATTTCGAGTGTGCAATTTTGAAATAAATTTAGTATATATCTTTGTTTCATATCTAAAACTATTTTGTTTTTGAAACCGTGTCATGTTCATTGAACTTAGATATATATACTTGTCAGCAAGTGAAATATTTTCATATGTTCAGTTGGATAAAAGTTGCGCACTTTTCTTTTGTTACTTGTGTAATTCGAAATATGCTGACCTAAAATCTGATTGGCCAACCAAGTATAATAAATATTGAATGTTTGTAAAGTTATGCAGGTGCAAGAAAACAATTGCAATAACATCAATAAAACGAGCTAAAACATTGTAGAGATGTCGAGAAACTCACGTGATTCTTATTGTGAAACCGACGCTCTGAGAAAAAATATTATTAATCAGCTACAGTAAGTGTTCTGTAGGCCTAAGAAGCTTTAATAGTGATTAACGTCTATTAATCGAAAAACTGCACAATTTGTCCGTTCAACTTCAGTGAATTGCTTCGAACGTTAGAATTTCTAAGAGTACATTAAATATCATAACTGGTAATAGTCATCGGTGTGAGGCCAATCAATCTAGCTGGCTTCAGCATGGTGTGACAATATAAACTCAGAATTAAATTTCTCGACGCAGATCTGGAATGTCGATAAAATATTCAGTTCTAGACCAGATATAATATTCAGTATCATATTTGTAATAACTATTGGTAATAACTGTTATTATAAAGAGCATCATTATTTTTGTTTGTATATTAAAATACATTTGTGAGAAAAAGGAAATTGTCTGTAACAACCTTGTTGGGAAATACTATAGATTTGACAGATATTAAAAGTTAATTAACTTCAAAGTTCAACTTTTCGAATATTTGAAATAGTAATATTTTGACGTACATAACTCAATATGTATTATAATTTAATTCGGAGACTCTTTTATTTGTTTATTTTGGATCTCGCGTGCATCTATTCTAGGGCTACTGCACCAGCCGTTCATAATTTAGCAGTATAAGCCTAGACGGAAGATAGCTAGTCATCACCACCCACCGCCAAGTCTTGGGCTACTCTTTTACGAACGAATGGTGGGATTGACGCACATTATAACGCTCCCACGGCTCAAAGGGTGGGCATGTTTAGAGTAACGGGGATTCATATATGCTACCCTCGGATTACGAATCGAGTGCATTAACCACCTGGAGACTCGTCGATAGGAAATTATAATACGTAGCATTAGTAAAAGATTATTTATACAGTTTGTTGTTTATTAGTAAAATACCAGATAAACAGTTCGGTATTTATTAGTAAAAACTACCAATAGAGTTTGTTAGGTATTAGTAAAAGTGTATTATTCAGTTTTATATTAATAAGTTAATGGTACTCTATATTCTTTATTTTTAAACGCGAGACAAAGACCTTCTGAAGCAATTCACATTATGCAGTATAACAATATAGCAATAAAACAGGGAAGAAATTCAATATAGATTACTGAAGCACAAACTTGACTGATTGGAAGAAAAGAAACGACGTAAGACAAAGTGAATAACAATTTGTATTTACTTACAAGATAAGTGACCTTCTTTCTTACAGTTGAGAGAACTTACCAGGTGGAACTCTTGAAGAAATCTGATATAGTATATATACCATGATATGAATAAAACGATAACGTTAAGCCTATCACAGCGTAGGAGGTGGTCATTCAAGGTAACAAATAAAAGCAGATATCCTTCAGATATTTCTAGACGTAAAAGAACTATTTCTCATTCAACATCGTCCTTCAGAAAGTCACCAAGCCACTCACATACAAATACAGCTGAAATGGAGATTATGTTCGTTAACAACCATTTTTTGTTAGTCAGTAACTGTTCAAAAACTTCTGTAATATTTAGCGTTTTGATAGACTTCTTTTTCAATACAATTATGTAATAAATCTTTAAGTAACATCTAATATTCAACATTAGTCTCAATGTACGTGTGTAAGTGTTTAACATGAACAAGCAATAAACAGAAAGATACCGGATTATACATAGTTTAATTTCTAAAATATTAAGAAACAGATTAAGATTTAATTATTTAAGATTTCATTCATTATATCCTACATTAACAGCATTCTATTATTTGAGAGAATAGCGAGTTCAATGAAAAGATTTGAGGTATTACTAAAAAAAAAAGATATCATGGAAAACTGGTTTTCTCCTAAACCATTAGGCCTGACAGAGCTTGCATTTTCCGTGGGCTTAAATTTTGTCACCGAACACGATCTAGTCGTTGGTATAATAATAACCCAACAGATGGCAGTTTGTTGTTATGACTAGCTTCCTTATCTCTAACCTATCACTGTTAAAATAGAGAAGGCTAGTGAAAATAACTCTCCTGTAGCCTTGCGGTTATTCCAAGTAGACTAAGGTAATATTTTTTGACTAATATAAGGTAATCCAGTTATTATTGTGAATCTCTTGTAACAAAATAGAAGGATTCCAGAGAATATCAGTGGCGGTATGCAGCAGTTCATATCAATATAATCTATGCTATGTATAAACCTAATATCAAAATAACACGCTTTCATGAGCCTTAACTATCGGAGAAACAAAGTTTACGAAATGTATAAAACTAATAATAAATATAAATAAGTAGCTAATAATAATATTACAAATAGCACATTTCCATTTGTTATATGCTTAACAGGAAAGTAACCTTAAAACTTTATAAATTGTTTAGTTGGATAATATTGATTATTGTTTTTTAAACTTATGGCCACCAGAGGGTATAAGTCCCTTCTTTTTTTTCTCTAATACTCTTTAGCGATGTTTATATAAGTTGTGGAGAACTGGTAGTATTTGTAAGATGTTCTGGCAAAACAGCATGTGGAATAAGTTTGTATCTAGTGTTCTTTGATTCGAATGAAATGACATCTGGTGATCAGAGGCATTTTTTAAATCAGAATTGTCCTACTGAAAATTCATTGGTGCGTGACAATGATGAACGAGATGGATCAGTTTGAAGTTCTGTTTGCTAGAAGAAAACTGATTTGTGATCAAGAAAAGGATCCGCACATCTCTTTACTACTGAAACATGCACTCCGAAAGATGAACTGGAGATAGTTCCAAATTGTTACTTTTTCCATAAATGGTTGGATCATGAGAAAATGGAGACCATCAGAGGAATGGGATGTAGTTTATCAAATTCTTTTTCCTAAAGGATATCATTCTGAAATATTGAAAGTTGCGCATGAACTCCCCGATTGATGTCATATCGGTATCAACAAGATAAGTGTCAAAATTATGAGAAATTTTGTTTGGCCAAAATTAGTCAAGATGTTTCTCAGTTTTCTAAAACCAGACATACCTGTAGATTGGTTGGAAAATATCATCAGAAAATTCCTGCTGCTCCATTAAAACCGACCACAGCTTTCAAAGAACCCTTAACACGTTCCATTGTTTATTGTGTTGAGCCTTTACCAAAAAGATAACATTTGTACAAAAGCACTTTCACGTGCTTGTAATTTTATGATAATAGGGTTATTTTGATTGACAGTGTTATATACTTTCACAATTCTGAAAAAAATTGAAATATCCATAAATTTTATACAGATGTCCTCACTGGCATTAGTTGAAGTTGCGTTAGAACCATAAACAAAATTGTAAACTTTGTCTGGAACTTCTAACCTGCTAAAGACATATATACATATTATTTTTCGATAGATAAAAAGTACCTTGACGTTAAAATTATCTATAGATACTGATAACTATAGACATCTATAAATAACGATTTTAACAAGAAACAAACAGTGGAAATTGTTATATGATTTCTACTTGATATATCATAGCGTTTTGAAATAAACCACAGTAATAAATATCTCCTTATTTTGTTAGACTTTAATTGTAAGAAAAGTCTTGTAACAGCTCTAACACCGTCATTAAAAAAGGTTTGGAAAACGTTAAATGTATATATATTTGGGCAAAAATATCACTGTGTTTATATATAAAAGTGTTATTCATAAAAACTTTTGTTGTTTATTATCCTTCTAGATTTCCTTCACTGGAGCTCATAATCAAAAATTTAACATTTATTGTAAACAACATTATTGTGTTGTCTTCCAATTTATTTTCTTAGCATACAATTTTATATTCTATTAATTTCCCCATTTAATAACACGTTTGATGGACACCTGATTCAATCACAACGTCACGTTCGAATAAATAATTAACCCACTGTCATTATGTCATGGTTACAATGAAAAGACACAGTTTCTATAAGTTTGAAACGAAGTAAGCTGTTTTAGATTATTCAAGATATGTTCACAAGTTACCACACTGGTTGGTCTTCAGTTACTAAATAATTTTCTTTAAATGTTTATTTTTTATTTTAAACTCTATAACTTAATATCAGTAACAGATGTTGCAAAATATTTTTTAAAATATTTACAAAATAACCTGTTTTAAACAGTACATCATTCAGTTGAGTTATATACGAAAAACTCACAGCTATCCTTATGAATATTTTATCTTACAATGTTTGAAAGGTCATAATATCAGAATGTTGTTCCTCTGAAAGAGTAATATCTTAGTTTTAGTTTTTGACAGTAATAATGACATGTCAATATGATGTTAAATATATAAATATTTTATAGATTGCACCCAGTTAGTTAGTGGGCATTGACCCTTTTTGACCAATATTATCCTGAACATATAAAATATTTCCTACTGTTCATGGATATTCAATAAAATAAATAAATGATGTTGTAAGGCTCAATAAAACAATTATAAAACAATAAATAAGCTTTTAAATAAATTTAACAAGAGGTCTGATGAAATAGAAGACCACAACAGACACGTTATTTACTCGAACCATTAACATGTGACCGTGTTTGTACTGATAAAACCAAAGGATCTCTTTCAGTTAGAGTAAAGGATCATGAAGTGGATAATGTTGGAACAAATTTGATACATTGTATTTATCCTTACTTATTCACACAACAAACCACAAAATTAATTTTGACTGTGTGTGGGTGTGTGTTTTTCTTGGAGCAAAGCCACATCAGGCTATCTGCTGAGCTCACCGAGGGAAATCGAACCCCTAATTTTAGCGTTGTAAATCTGAAGACATACCGCTGTTCTAGCGGGGGCGATTCCTATTGAACAAAACCATCGATGAATCAAACTTTTTCCACCGGTGTAACACCAGAGAATCGATAGAATTATTTTTTAAATTGTGTATGTTTGGTATTTTCTAATAGCAAATCCACCTCGGGGTATTTGCTGTGTCCACAGAGGGGAATCGAGCCCATGTTTTTAACGTTTTAAACATGTAGAGTTACTGCTGTCTCAGAGACATTTTTCTTAACAATGAAGTAAGATCTGAACACAACACGATTTGGAAGTCTTATTGTTTTGTTCTTATCAAAATAAATAGTAACTTACTTTAACATTTATTGTTCAGATTCAACTTAACATGTAATCTCAGGACAGTTTTATTCGGTCATCCAATGTGGTAAGATTCGTTTCATGAAAATAGTCGGATTTTTATGTTTTGTTGATGCTTTAACTTTCTGTAAATTATAATGTTAATGTATTATCACGGTGTTTGTTAGATCGTTGCACATAATATGTTTCTTTCTCTACAATGTTATAACTACAGCTTCACTATTTTGTTTAACTTGAATTTATTACTTTGAAAAAAGAAATAGAAGAAAGTGTCTTTATAACGCCACCTCCCGTTAGTACAGGGGTATGTCTCCGGATTTACAACGCTAAAAGCAGCGATTCGATTCCCCTCGGTGGTCTCAGCAGACAGCCCTATGTGGCTTTGCTATAAAAAACACACAAAAAATAATTCACAAAAAAATTACAGCATCAACAAAGGCACGGTATGGCCAAGCGTGTAAAGGCGTGCGACTCGTAATCTGAGGGTCGCGGGTTCGCATCTTCGTCGAGCCAAACGTGCTCGCCTTATCAGCCTGGGGAGCGTTATAATGTGACGGTCAATCTCACACTATTCGTTGGTAAAAGAGTACGTAGCTCAAGAGTTGGCGGTGGGTGGTGATGACTAGCTGAGTTCCATCTTGTCTTACACTGCTAAATTAGGGAGGACTACCACATATGGCCCTCTAGTAGCTTTGTGCGAAATTTAAAAAACAAACTCTTCACAGTTATCAAAAAAAGTGTCTAGATTTTTTTACGAATTACTCATGGGTGAAAATTAATATTTTTATTATTAAAAACTGAATATTTAATTATTTCAGTTATTTATTGTTTTATAAAGCAGTTCCGTTATTGGATAGATACATCTCCATTTCAACATGCCACAACTTGTAAGGAAATTGCTCAAACAGTATACCAGTGTCACATATTTTGAATCCACTGTTCAAATAAAATTTAATTGCCTTTGAATTTAAATAACTTGTACGAGCTTGTATCTTCTTACACTCTTCGGCTTTACCCATTTCTACGCATATTTTTACCATTAACTTTCCTATTCTACGACTTCGTAGAACTTTCCTCACATACATCCTTCCTAAACGTCTTTCTCTTCTCGAGCGGTCGGTCATGGCTAGGTGGTTAAGGCACTCTACTCGTATTCCGAGAGTCACTGGTTCGAATCTCTAACACACCAAAATGCTCGCCATTTTACCCGAGCGGGCGTTATTATGTTACGATCAATCTCACTATTCTTATGCAAAAGAGTAGCTCAAGAGTTGGTGGTGGGTGCTGACCACTAGCTGTTTTCCCTCTAGTCTTACACTGCTAAATTAGAGATGGCTAGCCCTGATAGCCCTCGTGTAACTTAGTGCGGAGTTCAAAGCAAACCAAATCAAGTCTCTACTCGAAAATATTTTGAGTGCCGCTGTTTCTATTAGAACACCTTACATTGTTTCTACTAAGAATGTGTGGTTCTTTTCACATGACCAGACGAGTGCATTAATTACATCCGAGCTATAATCATTGTATAATTAATTTCCTGTGAAACTTCCGTAATAGCAAACGTGACAATTCTATGGCTATTGTAATTTGTGATATTATATTATTATAACAGAAATAATAATAGTTGATATCAATGTGTGGTCTGTGGTAATGATGAATGCTATAACAATCCAGATATTGATGTTTCTGAACATTTTACTTAACTGGAAGATGGTACAAGTTTTGTCTTTGTTCCGTATATATCAGATGCAACAAATATCTTCAGTATCTTTTTAATTATGAATGGTTAATGGCTTAATCATTTGGTTGGAAATAAACAATGTGTTAGTAGCGGTGCCTGATGAAGCCTTGATTCCTCTGGAGCTACACAGATGATGTCAGTTATTTCTCTGTCTTTTAACTCCTGTGTAATATTTAAATAAACTTTGTACATGTAAAAATGTTCTAAATTAACATTATAAGTAATATATTAACGCTATGTATATTATAATTTTATTGCAAACTATTTGACCACTGTTGTATTTGATCTCATCATAGAATCTTCTTCAAGCCAATCGTAAGAATTGCATGTATAAAATTATATCTTTTCAATTTCTAAAGTTGTCAAGTTAATGGTAAAAATAACTGACACAGTCTATGAGCTCCGCATATAAAGTATATTGATAAGGTTTCAATTTCATTTTCCTTCTTGAAGTCGTTTTGATTAGCTTGAATAATCTTGTTGTGTGGACTATAGTTTAAGGCTGCAGTTAAACGCAAAGCTGCACGATAAATATCCAACTTTGGTTTCAAGTGTTAGAAGTCTGGAAACTTACCTTTGTGACATTAGAGGACAGTGGTCTGGAAATGGCTTCAAGAGAGATATTTGTGTGTGTGTGTGATTTTCCTGAGACCAAAGCCACATCGGGCTACCTGCTGTGCCTCACGAGAGAATTACAACCTCTAATTTTACCTTTGTAAATCCATAGACTTACCGCTATCCCAGTGTAAGACACAAGGAGGAGTTATGTAATCTTACATGTTGAATAATTATTGGATAATAATAATAAATAGGAAACAAACAAATTTAGAGATATTAGTTTGATTTCAAGTTAAATTGGATTTTAAGTAATAGGTGACAACAAAAATGTTTTGCGTTGAATTGTTATAATTAATTATTATGTCATCTAAAACAAAAATTTACCTTAAATTATTTTGGGTTTGAAAATAGTTTGAATAAGAAATATACCGAGAAATGGATTCTATTCAGAAATCTGTTTATTTTGTAAACTAGGTTAATATTACGTTTAAAATCACCAGTAAAATTTTTGAACTCTTGAATATTCTGTTTGTTTCCTCCATCTCTGATAATGACAAGAGAAATTTTAATAACAGTCAAACATTTTATGAAAAGAAATTATAAGTAGATAAAGTGAACATAATAAATGATTTGAGATGAAAATCATCGCGTGTTTAGTACTTGGATAAAGAGTGTCTGATATTATAAATGAGAATGAGTAAACGTATAATATCAGGTAATTTGATTTTAACTGAAAAGTATTACGAGTTGTAAGAAATGTATTTAGTATTATATCTTTTTTGTAATTAAAAACATTAAAAACTCTGGTTTATTTAAACCTCATTTATATTTCTAATACTTTAAAAACACATTTATTTATATTACACACTTCTTCTTTACGTATTTTTCATTTTAACTCAAATAAAAGTCAGTTCGAGTGTTATATTGTATTAGATTGCAATGTTATAGTTCGTTGGTCAACAACCACTGATGTTTACTTTTAGCATGCTTTAAAGCCTTAAATGAAGATTATTGTGTGACTAAAAGTCAATATTCGCCCACAGACATGCTGGAATGAAATATTGTCGTACATTTCAATGTGATGACCCAGGTCGTCTGGTCCCTCCAAACTAATCACACACTTCTAAAGATTGAAGGTGAAGTGGAAGCAACAGTTGTAATCAGAAAGAGATAAAAATATTCCTTATTTGAACAGAATATATGTAAAAAAAATCTACGTAGGTTTCGAATAGGGAGTTTAATGATTGAAATATGTCTTCAACTTGTTAAAGAAGAAGGCTATAGAAAACTGTGTCTTCTTGTTAATTGTTTAAACATAGGTGCAATTACATTTTATTCAATTAACGGCTTCAAAGTTCTACAACAAATAATATTTGCAGAAACGTAATTTTTTAACTTGTTGCTCAATGAAATTAAAATAAATGTTTAAAAACCAAAAATTACTGTGTTTATATATAAAAAATTATTTAATTCGTAACAACTTTTGATGTCTATTATTCCACTAGTTTTTCGTGACAGGAAATAAAAATAAATCATTGATTATCAACAGCATTATTGTGTGTTATTTTTTATCATATTTGATTAATGGCGTTACACAGATAACTCTTGGTTTGTCCTCAGACATACCCCAATGACCCTGAAAAGAATTAAGACATTACTTCTACTCTGACCTTTTTCCTCAAATAAGAACAATATCTTCAAGTGTCAGTTGCGTTCCTTCACTCTTGATATATTGGTCAATATAAAACTGCTTTGTTTCAAATGTTATGAGTGAGAGACAGTCAGAACATTCTTGCCTTATTTTAAAAAAATGATCAATGTATTTCTTAAAAACATCGATAGATTTTACAAGGCAATGATAAATCTAAAAAGTGTTTGTTTTCTGGTATCCACATTCAACTGCTTTTTTAACTTCTTCTGTTATCCAGGTACAGATGAAAGATCACTTGTCATCGTTATGATTCCATGGTGGCAGTGTTAGTTTACCATTAACCCTAAATCGTTATACTCAATGATAAAATTTCCCGGAGCTATAATTTTACATTTAATAAATCTAAAATAATTATTTGAAGAAGAAATAATATTGTAGTAGTTATTGTTGTATATCCAACTAGATATTCACAATATTTGTTAATCCATGGGTATCTAGA
Source organism: Tachypleus tridentatus (assembly GCF_004210375.1). Taxonomy (NCBI): domain Eukaryota; kingdom Metazoa; phylum Arthropoda; class Merostomata; order Xiphosura; family Limulidae; genus Tachypleus; species Tachypleus tridentatus. The sequence goes on from NC_134831.1 coordinate 83,714,688, forward strand.
TGTGAAACATACATGTTGGGTTTTTGATCCGACTGGAAATAAATAACCTGAAGTTGAAATACATTAATAACTGAAAGACTGTTTTGAATGTCGTGTGTAAAGGTACATTAGTTTTTTGACATTAACAGCTGATATAGTGTTTTAACTGATAATGTAATACATTTCCACACATTTGTAATTATCATATTTAAATAAAGTTTGTAACATTAATAACTCATATAATATTATAAATTATATTTTAATACATTTCTAGCCGACCAACGATCTCGAGCACTGAGTGTTACTTAAATTTTCACCGGTACAAATTAGTATCATAGTGGCAACACATACACTAGTGTAGCGTCAAAAGACATCAATAATAACAAAACTAATGTTAAAGTATCTTTCTTCTTTACTAGTCAACTTTTATCGTTTAATACAAAAACTTAAACAACTGTAACTTAAGAAAAACCCTGTGATAAGACTTACATCTCTTACTACAGTAAACTTTACTAAATATCGTAAACAGAAGTATAACTAGGATTAGACATTAACTTGAACGAAAACTAAATTAATATTGGTAATCCATACACATTTCAGTTGTGTTATTTATAAATACCAGAGGTTATTATAATCTCAGAGGAATTTGTCCCTTATATAAAAATTGTCGAAATGTAATCTAAATATTACTCAAGTGGGTATTAAAACTTTAAGTTTTTTTTAATTTTAATTGAGCATTAATACCCACACTAGTTTCTTAACGTGCCTACATGACCGTGTATTTCATTTTGTATGTAATATTGAAACGAGAAATGTATGTGTTCTACATTAAAAACAGAAAGTGTAGCGTAAAATTAAAAAATAATTTCCTATTAAATTATCAATATTGTAAATATACATTTATCTTTCTCTAAAGTTCTGATACAAATCATTTGTTAAAGTAAATGTATGGTGGACATATACTTTTAGTAGTTGCAAAGTATATTCTGTAATGATAGACAGTAAACCTATGTATATGTGATAGTATACAATTTTTAATTACATATGTTGAAAATATTACACTAAATAATAATTGGTAGCTGATGAAGTAAAAAATAAATTTTCTTTGATGATTTTACTTTTAGACGAATATGTTGATATTTTTTCGTGAATGGTATCCAGGTATTACTGAGTGGTTGTTAACCATTCTCTTGTTAAAACCAATTGATAGGTACATTGTAAACAGTGTTGAGTTACATCAAATTTATTGTACTTAGAACTGTCTAAACTTTACTGTATTAACGCATAGTTTAATAACATAGTTTCGATGTTAAATTGAATTCATTGAAAAATATGATGAACGTTCACATCTTGATACGGTATCCAACACGTCTACCTAAATTGTAAAGAGTTATACTATTTGAAGTCTTCAATTTATAACTTTTTATGACACTGTTAGGGACTTTACAGAAAAACATCATCAGTAGTGTATTAAAACATGAACTCTACTTGGAAGTTTTATTTTCCAATTAGCTAGTGGTGATTAAAGATTTTTTGACTGATTTCATACCAAACGTACAAATTATTTCTTCATTGATATCAAATAAAATAAGTAGGTGGTGTTTTAAGTGGCACAGCGGTTTGTCTATGGATATACACCACTAGGTACTTGTTGTTGGCACAGTGCAGATAGCTCATTTGTATTGTTTTGTGTATGATTCTAATCAAAGAAACAAGATGGAATAAAATTAAACTAGCTTGTAAGTGAATAAATAAACTTTCAGACATTTGAAGGTTATTTACTCGAACCGTTTTCCTGTAACCGTGTTTGTATCAAACCAAAGGACCCCTTTTTTTAGAGTAAAGAACCATGAGGACGATAATGTTGGAACAAATCTGACACATTGTATTTATCCTTACATGTTCACACAACTGACCACAAAATTAATTCTGATCGAACAAAACCATCGATGAATCAAACTTTTTCCATCGCAACACCAGATAATCAATAGAATTATTTTGAAGTAGTGTCTATGTTTCCTTATAGGAAATCCACATCGAGTTATCTGCCATGTCCACACAAGAAAATAAAGACCTGGTCTTAGCGTTTTAATCCTCTAGACTTACCTCTGTCTTAGCGGAGGATATTTTGAAATAGCAATATTTTTCTTAATAACAAAGTGAGATCTGAACTCAATACTATTGGGATGTTTTTCTCTTTACATTTGTTTAAATAAATACGTCTTGACATTGACGATTCTGTTTTATTCTGTTCCTCCCAAATGATAAGTTTTGTCTGTCAAAACAAACAGTATTTTTATATATTCTTGGTGCTTTAACCTTTGTGAATTACAATGTTAATGTGCTATTACTACATTTTTTGAAAATTTGCAAAATACATTTTTCTTTTTTATTATTTTATAATTACAACTTGACCATTTTATTTAACTTACATTTATCATTTTGAAATATCCAGCTTATTACTGTAGAGAATCAGAACAAAAGCCTTAACTGAGATATCCAAAACGTGTTGAGTATTTTACGAAGTTCACTGGATTAAAAAATAAACATTGTTATCATTATTTGAGATCGAAATATTTATTTATTTCAGTTATTGTTTTATAAACCAGTTCCATTATTGTGTAGATACATCTCCATTTCAACATACGACCACTTGTACGGAAATTGCTCAAATACAAAGAGGGTGTAAGAACTTCAACCTTTTTTTTTTCTCTCAGACTCTTTACCGATGTTTTAATACCAGATCAAGAACTGGTATTATTGGTAAAATGTATTGATGATACAGTGTGAGGAACAGTTTTATTGATATATTCAGCGTTTCTTGATTCTAACGAAGTGACATCTGGTGATTAGTTATAATTTTTTAAAGATATGTCAGACCTTGCGTTGGGTGAAGTATGGGATTATATCAGTGTTTCATATGTATTATTATTGTAGCAGTTAATACATTTAGTCGACAAAGATGTTACTGTGCAGAAAAGTAATTAGAATAACTTATGTATCTAATCCAATATTGGTGTTTGTTTCAGTTAAATACATATTTAGAAATACATGTAACTTGTACTGTTAAATGTGTATTGAAAAATTACTGAAAAAGTTTAGCCTGTTCACTAGAATTGTATAACATTCTGTATGATATATATCAACATTATAAGTGTATGTAAAGGTTAGTATTGTTGTACAAGATGAAATTTCAAAAATCTCGCCTAGCTGTAATAGATTTGTCACAGAAACATTTTGGGTTCAACGGAGATATTGTGAATATTTGTCCGAATGACAGTTCGTTGGTAAGTGACAATGATGAACGTGATGGATCAGCTGGAAGTTCCATTTGCAAGAAGGAAACTGTTCTGTGAGCAACAAAAGGAGCCGCGGATATCTTCACTACTGAAATATGTATTCCGGAAAGATGAACTGCAGAAAGTTCCAGATGTTTATTTTTTCACAAGTGGTGTGCTCATGGGAAAATAAATACCACCAGATTTGCCACCTTTTGAGGACAAGGCTGAAGTTTATTAAATCGCTTTCACCAAAGGATATCGTTCTGAAATATTGAAAGATTAGCATAAAATTCCCATTTGGAGGACATTTCAGAGTTAATAAGACACGTGAAAAAATTATGAGACATTCTTGTTAAACCTGATCAGACAATTCCTGTTGCTCTTTTTTAAACATGTCATAGCTTTCGAAGAGCCCCTAAGTCGTATGATTTTTAATTGTGTTGAGTCTTCATCTGTGTTGATGCACTTTCACGTGCTATTTAATTTTATGATGATAAGGCTATTTTTATTAATTATGCTATATACTAGGCCTGGCATGGCCTAGCGCGTATGGCGTGCGACTCGTAATCCGAAGGTCGCGGGTTCGCGCCCGCGTCGCGCCAAATATGTTCGCCCTCCCAGCCGTGGGGGCGTTATAATGTGACTGTCAATCCCACTATTCGTTGGTAAAGGAGTAGCCCAAGAGTTGGCGGTGGGTGGTGATGAATAGCTGCCTTCCCTCTACTCTTACACTGCTAAATTAAGGACGGCTCGGTGCAGTGGGCTAACAACTTAACTGCTTGCTGAAGAATCCGCAAGCGATTGCGGCCACACCTATGTTCCTAGATGGAATCTAATGGTGTTAACTATCTAACTAATACTATATACTGTCATGATTATTGAAGTTGTATTGATATGTATGAATTATTGAATTGATGAAAATAAACAAACTGACATAAATAGAACAGTATATTTAAATACTTGTCCTTTGGTCTGTAGGGGCATTATAATGTGATGGCCAATACCATTGTAAGTTAAAAGTAATCCCAAAACTACCTTAGAGTTGTATTGACTAACTACCTTCCCTCTAGTGAAAAAGGAAAAATAGACAACTTGTACAGATAGTCTTGTGGTCGGTTTGTGCTGAACACAAACTCTTCGTCTATCTATTTTCAGAACCAATAGTCACACAGTACTTATTTGACTAAGTACCTGAACTGAAATTACTAGCTACTAGAAGATTATTTTTACCGTTGTATTATTTATCTTAAGTGTTTCGGAAATAAAAAGTGATATTTCGCCAAGATATAATATATTACATTGGATACAACCATTTAAATAAATTACCCCCTCAAAGAAACAAATAAACTAACTGACTAAGACCGTTACAAAAATTAATTTATCTTTATCCGTATAAAGCTGTAATACTACCAAGATAGATACAAGTAAGGTATATTACTTGTTTGTAGTATCTTGTGCAATGGTTAATCAAATAACTTTTGTTGTAGGATTTGATTTTACAAGCGAAATAAAATACCTTTGAGAGTGTTTTCACTTTAATGAATTGATAGTGATTTGGTATTTTAGTAAAATGGTGTCAGTTTTTGAATATGGATTAATGCACTCATTTCCAAACATTAACATTTCACAATCCCCTCCTCATAAATATAAATATATTCCAATATCTCCCTTACTTGACCATATATTATAACAACACTGACGTAAACTGTGTTTTTATGCCACTTTTATTAAAAACTATTCATTATTACATTTATATTCATGATTACATTAATTTTATTACACCAACCTTCTTCCAAGACTTCACCTTTGTAATTCGTATCACTTTTATTAATCCTCAATTCGTTCTTCATTTTAATGTTAAAAACAACTCAAGCAGTACATTTAATATAAAGAGAACAACACAAAACATCTAAAACCCTCATGTTTACATTTCTCATCAGGAAGCTTCAAGTTATAATATACTTAATGTGACTGATGCGTACAAACACTTATGATTTCCCTGTGATGGAATTTTACCAGAATATCAACTGAAACGTTCATGACTCTTGATAGAGTTGAGGAACCTTGTTGTGCAAACACTGGATTAATGTGTTAGAGACATGAGAAATAACAAATCAGTTATTTATAGGATAGGTTTTTAGCACTGGAGAAATGACGCCGGTTTCATTTGAATTCAATACTCACTTTCATAGTACTGTGGAAAATCGGAGTGACGTCGAGTTTGGCTTCAAAATAATGATAAACAAAGTGAAAATAATCATAAATTTAACGGATCTAGCTGAGTACTCTGGATGTTGGACAAATATAATAAATGTTTCAAAGAACGTACTCGTTTGTGATTGTAACTCTTTTGTAGTCATTTCTTCTTCGTTAGTATCAACCAGTTTGCCAACACCATTTCACTGGTGTATGTATTTTATTTCATCCAACTAGTTTCACAACACATTAGGTTTAACTAAATACCGTCAGAGGATTTCACTGGATAATAACCGGACCAGCTACTCTAGGTCTTTGTTTTGTAGGTAACATTATATCATTTATGTCATGTAAAAATGTTGAAAGAACAGCCCTGATACTGATCATAAACAAATGATGGAAGTGGTTACAATACATCAATATCTTAAATTTCAGTTAGTTAAATACTGAATATCTTATTAGGAATTATGAGGAAACTTTACAAACATGGTTGTTTACAATATCAAAGAATCCACTTGATATAATGTTCATGTTGGTAGTAAAAACGTTGCTTCTTCCTTCATATTTCAAAGAAACGTTTTATAAATAGTTACATATCATTTCCATCTATTGAGATATAAGCAAACTCTTAAGTATTTCTTGACGTGAAACAACTATTATCATACTTGTAATAAAGCATGGTAATAAAGCATTGCGGTTATATTGGTGATCCTGTTATGGTTTCTACAAAACCGTACATTGAGCCTAGAACACTAGACCGATGTAAAAGGACGTGTAGACAATCTACTATTTCCAAATTTATATCTGGATACTGTATGTGCATACCATTGGTGACCCCAAACCATGATCGGAGCAGTTAATAGGAATAACTTGAGGTATTTTTTAATTTGTGTTTGCAAAACCATAAAAAGGTAGAACGTCATTAGTAGACCAGTTAAAGGAAAACAGTGCCCAAACAAACACTTATAACTTTGGCAACAATTCTGTAATCTACTTTTGGAAATAATATTAATTGACAAGCAGACAGGGCTTGCCAGTTGCTGGTGTCTTCACTTATTAAAAGCCACTCATATCTAAGTAGCAGGGAAAAGACAATTTTGTTTAAGGAAAATGTCAAGACACTGATAAAATAAAGACTTATAACATTCCACTCAGAACAAAAGAATTCCAGCAATAGTCCACCAGGATATTGATTATTGTTTATATAATGTGAGGTAACAAATGATGTATAAATTTTCGTTTTGTATCTGTAGCGATGTTTCCATATCTAGTGATGAACTGGTAGTATTTATAAGATATATTGATATTGCTGAATATGGAACAGTGTTATATCAGTGTGTTTCTTGATTCCAGTAAAGTGACGTCTTGCGATTGGTCCTGATTTTCTAAGGCCTGACAGAGAACGTTTCATGTGAAGTATGGGATTATATCAGTGTTCCATGTATATTATTATTGTAACAGTTCAAACACTCTTACCACAGGTACGTTATAGTGTAAAACATTATTTAAGTAATATTTACCACGATAATTCATTTTCACTATGATAAAAATGTTTTACTCTGAAACAACACCATTACTGCTATACTGAAAAAAACACAATATTTTGATCAAAATATAACAATGTATTTTTGTTTAGAGAAAAGAATACTTTTGCCTTATTCATAGAAAACAACATTATAGTTCTGTCGTGAAGAAAAGTCACTATTGTTCAAGTTGTGATCTCTAAGTGTTTTGATGAAGTATGTTCTTACTGTTTTTCCAGATGATATATATGACACTAAAGTGTGTGTTTATCCCTGTTATACAAAGATGTGAGATTCAACTTCAGTGATTCACTTTCATTGGGAGTATTTCTCGATGTCTATAGGAACCAAATTTCTCAAAGTGAAATAATTTCGACAACATGAGGGCATTGGTTATTTATAATATGCTAGTGCCACCTATTATTAGAAAAATAAAATATAACCTTAAAAGAAATATTTGACTTTCCAGAAACTCCCTCGCAAATTTGTGCTCCATCTAGAAACATAATAGTTATACAGAAAAACCATATTGAAATAACTTTGTAAGAGATATATGAGGATTTGTGAATTGTAATTATTTCCAATGTGTGAACCTAAAAATAAATTAAATATAAATATTTTATTTCGTATTTGTAACTATGTGGGTATTGTCAATAAATGATATCTTTTGAATTTATTAAAGATATACATATATATGTATACATGTCATCGAGCGAACTGTCACAGATGTTCAGACAGATAAAAGTTTCGTACTTTGTTACTTGTGTTATTCAAAATAATGTTAAAACCTCATAAAAAACTAATTTGTTATTTCCATGCGAAATTTGGGATATTACATTTTTATTTCTTACACGAAAAGAAATATACAGTCCTAAAATCGGATTGGCTAACAGAATGCATTAAATTTCGAACGTTCACAGTATGGGCACGTGCAAGAAAACAACAGCGGCGACATTTTAATAAGTTCTCGGTGTATTTCCCTTGAACACATTATTTTTAACGAAAATACGTTTATAACCTTAGGACCAGTTCTTGCTAAGAAATAGTTCAAGTTCTAAACCATAAATAAATTAATTCACTTTGTACGGAACTTCATTCTGCCTTTAAATATACGTACCACTTTTCGATAGATGTACAGTATCATGATATTAAAATTATCTATTCACACTGATAAATGTAAACATATGTTTAAGAAATAACTCTAACAAGAGAATCAACCATTGGAAACTACAATATATCTTTTGGATTAATCCACAGTTTAAAATATCCCACACCTATTGAGAATTTAGTAACGAATAATGTCACAGTGATAACTACCTCCTTCTTTTGTTCGTCTTTAATTGTAATAAAGCTGTCGTAAGAGCTCTAATATCGTTTCAAAAACTTTAAAGAAATGTCAAATTTATATACTTATGTACATGTATGATATATTGAGCAAATATATCTGGTATTTCAATAAAAATTCGTGTTAATATGGATAGATATACTAGTGAAGTACTGTTATATCATCAGAAATTTGGATATTGAAAGTGTGTTGCTAAAATGTACTTTCACAAAATTGTTACGTGGAAGAAATATTTCTTTTATCAACAGCTACAACAAAATATTTAAACGTCTTTAAAGTAAATCAAAACTTATTTAGATTATATAAATGTATAAACATGAAATTTAATTTAATAAACTCAAGAAAAGAGTATAATCATGGACACTACATAGAAAAATAAAATGTTTTGATTTCAAATATTACATTAAATAATAATTCATAATGAATAAAATAGAAAATAACTTTTCTGTTAATGATTTCATTTTAACTTGAATAACGATATTTCATTTTTTTTCTTAAATGGTGTCCATGTGGTACTGAGTGGTTGTTAACTATTGTGTTATTAAAAACGGCTGATGGTACGTTGTAAACAGTGTTGAGTTACCTCAAATTTATATATTGAGAATTGCTTAAACTTTACTCTGTTATAGCATGCTTTAATTACAATGTCGATGTTAAATTGAATTAATTTTAAAATGTGGTCAAAGTTCATATATTTATAAGCTATTCAACATATATGTGTCATATTTGTTTACATGCCTAACTTAACATTATGCGGAAGTAATTTCTTTTACCAATTTGTAAGTGGATATTGACCCTTTTTTGACCGACTTTACTCTAACCATATAAAATATACCCTAGTATCCGTTGATATGAAACAAAATTCGTAGGAGGTCTTTTATGATGGAATAATGAGCCCCATTGTTACAATACTCGTGGTGGAAAGAGCCCAAATAACTTATTGTGTAGCTTTGTGCTTCATTCCAAAGAGACAAACAAGGAAGATGGAATAAAATTAAACAAACTTATAAGTCAACAAACTTTCAAATGAACTAAACAATGAAACTCATATGACAGAAGAGCACCACAGATAAGGTATTTACTCGAATAATAGACTTTTAACCGCATTTGTATTGATCAAACAAAATTATTTGTTTCAACTAGAGTAAAGAATCGTGAAAACTATATCTTTTGAAGAAAGCTGATATACTGGATTTATCCTCATATGCTCACACAACTAACCACAAAACTAATACTGAGAAAACAAAACCTTCGATGAACCAAACTTCTCTCATCAGCGTAATTCCAGAAAATCAGTAGAATTATTATGGAACAGAGAAAATCTTCTTAACAATGAAGGGGGATTTGGATTCATCACTATTGGTAAGTTTTATCTTTTTTTCTTTTTCGAGTTCAATAGTAGATGTTAATCCTCTGAACCAGTTTCAATATAGATACAGAAGATACTCTAGTCGTATACATAATGACCTCACGACAGTTTTATTCTGTTCCAACAAGGTGGTAAGTGTTACATATCGAAACTAATAGAATTTTTATGTTTTATTCATGCTTTAACATTTTTTTGTATTAATAATGTTGATGAATTATCATTATTTTCTAAAAATGTGACAAAACATTTTTGCTACTTTATTGTTTTATACATACAGCTTCACCATTTTGTTTAACTTACATTTATTATTTTGAAATGCCTAACTTATTTCTCTAAAGAAACAGAACGAAGAGTCGTAGCTGAGATAAACTAAAAAATGTTGAGTATTTTACGAATTACACTTGATTAAATATTTAATTATTTCAGAAATTGTTTTATAAAACCGTTCCATTAGTGTATAGATACAATTCCATTTCAACATACGACCACTTGTAAGAAAATTACTCAAACAATACACCAGTGTCACGTACTTTGAATCCACTGTTGAAATAAAACTTAATTGTTTTTGAATTAAAAAAACTTCTACAAACTTGTATCTTCTTACACTTTTCGTCTTTACCAATTATTAAGCTTCTTTTCACCATCAACTTTCATATTCCACGACTACTTAGACCTTTCTCCACATGAACGAAACTTTTTTGCGTCGTATTCTCCAAGTTTTAATAAATCTTAGAATAATGTTCTGTTGGTCTTTTAGTCTTCCATTCTGATGAAAAAAACGTATTGAAAAAGTAGATATGTAAACCGTTAAGAATGTTGTTTACTAGCTTCTAAACTAAGTAGCAGGATTTAGCGAATTTCATGCTATCAAACACTATATTTTTCTTTGGCGTATCCCACCACTTCACATCTATTTAATAATATACCTTTAAATGTATGTCAGAATTTTCAAGACATTATGCGATATTTTACATACACGTTTTCGCTTGCGGTTGTTCTGAATAGGTTTGGTTTGAATCTCATGTAAAGACACAGAAGACTGTCTGTGCTAGCCGTCCCTAATTTAACAGAGAAATAGTAGAGGGAAAGAGAGCTAGTTATCGCCACCCATCGCTACTTTTTGATCTATTATTTTGCCAATTCACAGTGAGACTGAACGTTACATTATAACGCTGAAAGGGCGAGTACGTCTGGTGTGACGAGAATTCGAACCCGCGACCCGCCGATAGCGATTCGAACTACCAAACTACATGGTCATTTTAAATTGGAGGTGATAATTTTTCACTAATGCTTTAACTAAGATAAGGGTTATATTCCACCGACAATGTTTGGTTGATCGTGTTTCTCTGTAATACTCTCTTGTATTGAGGTTGGAATTACTTTAATAATTGAAACAGAGACTTGTACCAGCTTGTATGAGTTGAGAGCTCTAGAATTGTGAGATACTGATGGGTATCGTCATAACTATTTCTACCTTTTCCTGCAGCCACCAACACTTATACGGAGAATATAGACAAAGGTCTGTCTAGGTAATATATGATCACATTATGTATTTGTAAAACTCAACATGTAATATTAGATATGTCGTTTTATGTTAAAACGTAAATTTGCATGTACGATGTGTCCATTGTATGAATCGAACAACTATTTGAGGAGCTATAAACCATCAAACTTACTGCTGAGTTACTGAGGAAAACTGCGAAGAGTAAATGTTCATATGATACTTTAACATGTTCAGGTATACTCTGTTATTTCCCATTCTAGTTATGTATTAGAAATTTTTCTTGAACAACAGTGCTAAAAATGCAAAAATGATTTTATAACACTTTGGTTTGAAGCTGGTTATGTTGCTTTTTTTGTTTAATTTTACACCACCAAATGAAGAATTACCAAATTACATTTAATTATTTGATATATTTAACGCGTCTTCCAATATTTCATGAAAGGTTGTTTATCAAATATTGTTTAGAGTGAATTTAAGAAACTATGGGCAGTTAATACATAAATTAAAAAGAGAGAATCTTGTATAGTAAAGAAACAAATGTTTTAATAAAGATTATTGAACAGATGTAAAAGAATATCATAACATCAAAGTAATTTAAATATATATATCAATGTTATATTAGAATACGAAGATGGATAAAATAATGGTCAATAGAAATGTTCCAAGATAAACTAAAACTTTTTTTCTTATTTTGTATGTTGGAAATTTTAATATTTTGTAAAGCGGCATCGTCTTTATGGACTTAAGTGTGGTTTAACTGTCTCTCTCAAATTGTTATTTTAATGGAATAAATTGATACACATTAGTTCCGGTTAGATTTTTAGTCTGAAAATATCATGAGAATGAATAAGTGTTTCAAGATTAAACTTATTTGGTGTGTGGCTTCCACTGTACATGCCTGTTCATGTCTGAGTACTAGAAGTTAGGTAATACATGAATTTAGCAAAGTACATGTTAGAAAAGTGCTGTTAAATTATCTGTATTATTTTGTGACGTGTCTCAAGGTGAAACCTAATGAGCCGAAGTGTTTTTCGTATCTGTCAATATCCAATTCTGCTCTGAAGAAACGACACCATAATTCTAGATGTTATGTCTAAATTTTGTGTTGGATTACGTTCTTAGTGGGGTTTTTTTTCAGACTCATACATGTATTATATCACGTGAATCAAGAACGTGAGAAGATTAATCTGAGTTGTCCAGGTATTGTGACTTGTAGAAATTGTTATGTTTTTCGCTATTAAAATATATATGTGCTAAGAAAGTGTGTATCAATGTGTATGTAATTCTGTGTATGGTATATATCTTAAATTTGATACATATTGACATTCAATTAACTTTTCAAATAAAATAAAATTTTCCAACTATCTTGAAACATAATACTTAGTGAACGTAATATAACAGATCGAAAACTCGTCCGAGATAAATTATATGTAACTACTTCTGATAAATATTATAACGAAAATACAAATATCAGATTTACATGTACAGATATTATGATTAAGTACGTTGTTAATGTTTTCACATATAATATATTGTAAATTAAGATATGCTTTTATCATGTATAATATAAATATAAGTGGCTCAAGCATAGTGATTTACTCTCGTTGGAAAAATCTCTGTTTCTCGATAGCAATTAAATTTGTGAGAGTGAATGTATATTTTAAATTCCATGTGTTTCAAATTTCGAGAATACGAGTAAGATTGTAGCTCAATACATTTGTGAAGTTCATTATGCAATTCATTTTGAATCTTTGAAGCTTCGTGGAAGCTTACATTTCAAGGATATTATGTAGATATTTATTATATGGGATTACTGATATCAAATAAGAATTTCTTGATATGTGTTATCAGCTGCTTTCCTTCTAACCTATAGACTTATACTAGGGACAGCAAGCTTTAACAGGCATTGAGTAGCTTTACTCAAGTATTTTAGAAGAAATTGACAACTTTCCAATCGACATGAAAGTTGGGAAAATATCATTGGTGCTAAGTTTACAATAACTTAAGTTACTACAGTTGCCACATTTCCTCATATAGTGCGATTTTTTTTACAGTAATGAAGTTTCAGATTGTGTTGTGTTTTATCAGTACATCTTCTGCTGCTGTTCTCTCATGTCTTTGTGACATAAGATTTTTATCAATCTGTCTTTTTCTTATCTTTCAATGTTATCTTAGTGTTCAGTATGTACGTTAAAGTACTGATCTTCTCTTCTGTACATTTCTACATACTGTATCCTCCAAGATTTAATTAATCTTGGGGTACTTTTCTATTGGTGTCTAAATATCTCACACTTATTTTATAGTAAAGAAAGGAAACTGTTATTAATGTTGTTTACTGGCTAGTAAACTAGGTAGCAGGAATTAAACAATTTCATGCTATAATACCCTATATTTTACTTTGTTGTATCCCACCATTTCTCAAGTAGTTAATAATATATCTTTAGCTGTACTCCAGAATTTCTCAAAACGTTTTGCGAGCATGTTTAGTTCGACGGGGATTCGACCCTCGACTTATGAGTTGAACGCCTTACCCCATCTGGCCATGACAGGCCCCTTTTTAGAAATGTGTTTCTTTAAGAGGTTGCTTCATTTTTATTACATTAACGGATATAAAATTTTTCAGAAACGTGTTTCTTTAAGTGATTTCTTCATTTTTGTCACATTGACCGAGATAACATTTTTGTTATATTGGTTAAAATAAAATAGCTTTGTTTCACATGTTATGAGTGAGAAGGACAAGCAGAACTTTCTTGCTTTTTTAAATAAATTTATCAATGTATTTCTCAAAGAGATCGCTAAATTTTCCAAGGAAGTGATAAATCTCAACTCTTGGGATACTCTATTACCAAAGAATAGTGGGATTGGTCGTACATAATAACGCGTACTTGGTGTTACGAGCACTCCAACCATCGACCCTCAGGAATTGAGTGTCCTAACCACGTGGTCAATCCGGGTCTCATTCTTCTTCCACAGGAAATGTAAATTGTAATTTATTGATATGTTTCTTTCTGGGCGAATTAATTAACTAATGAATTAGTCTTAAGAATACTTTTTTATGAACACTTAATTAATTTATGAATTAGAGTTAAACGTTACGTTTAGGATAATTTAATTTATTAATTAGTTAGTGATTAGTTACATTCATAGTGAGACATGTTTTATATGAGTCATGACAATCTTGTCATTCACGCTCTTTTATTGGTACTATAACGTTTACATACCTACGACTCGCCTCTGGTGGGTAAATGTTTCATCACAGGCGCCTGTTATGAAGGCGCAGCAACGAGTCCGTAAGAACACGCCACATGTGAGAAATTTTGTAATTACGATGTCATAATCAAGGTCTTCACCTCCTCTTTTCCTGAAGTGACCAGGTTCCGAATTACCAAGTACTAATAACAAACTATAAAAGTACACTTTTACTTCTGAATAAGGAACTCTGCAGGTATGTTAATTAACGTTTACTGATGGTTCAGCGGTTAATTTTTGGATTTATGCTTTTAAAATAATGGGATTCATTCGAATTCTTGATTACAACTGATAGTCGATGTGGTTTTATTGTAAGAAAAACACACATTAATGAATAATAAACTAACTAGTTAGACTTCTACTAATAAAAACAAACTAATAAGGGAAGCTTTTACTAATAACTAAGTAATTGTACAGACACATTTGAAGTGCTCCTATATTTCAGATTTCTTTCCAGGATTATCGCAAGCATAGCCTAGATTGCTGACAAATTATCTGATCTCCATTAATGTATATCTGCCAAAATATATACAGATATATTAATTTATAAAACGTCACACAGAATTGATACTTTGCCCTGCTAGCAATTCGCCAAAATATATATGTTTATCGATAATTTAAATACTCAACTATATTTTTATTCAAGCATGTCTGTGAATCAATATGAACTTTTATTTATACTATAGACTACATTTAGAACTTTAAAATATTCTGAAGATAAACATTTGTTGCAAACGATCCATTTTAATGGAAAAGTCAAACTGTTGAGAACAGGTCAACACCATCTATATTTGAATAATGCAAATAAATGCCGTACTTTTACAAATATGTGTAAAGCAGAAATGGGTAATATAATTAATTTTTCAACTTTTTATTTTAAGGTTTTAGAAATATAACCGAAGTTTTAATAAACTGTGCATAAACAAGCTAAACGAAATTAAATTAAATACACAGCGTAAGCTTTTTTACTTCAAAGCACATTACATCCAATCATACCTTGTCTTTACTTTTTTAACATGTTAAAATTTAAGTTAAAACGCTATTCATTCTAGTATTAAATACGTGTTGATTTTCATCCAAAATAGTTCAATTTGTTAACATTAATAGTGTAGTGCTCTTCTATTTTATCATGCCCATTGTTGAATTAACTTTATTTGAAAGTTTATTTATTGACTGATAAGTTTGTTTAATTTTCTTCCATCTTCTTTGTTTCTTTGTTTGGAATAAAGTACAAAGCTACACAATGGATTATCTGTGTTCTCCCAAACACATCTATTGAAACACAGTTTCTAGCGTTGAGAGTCCTAAGACATAACACTTGGGTACATTATTCCACCTTGAAAGATCACTTACGTATTTTGTTTAATATCAAGGGATACTAGGATATATTTATATGTTTAGGGTAAAATCGGTCATAAAATGGTCACTATCAACTTACGAATTAGCCAACAGAATTACTTCAAAATAGAGTTAAGTTCTGGTCTCAATTCACTGTTGATCGGGTTTTCTCTAAAGTGCCTTTAAATCTCATATAAAGTTATACATTTAAATTGAAGACTTGAAAAATTATAACATTTTAAAATCAAATTAGGCATGTAAAAACATGACACATGTGTTGGATAACTTATAAATATAAGAACTTTCATCACATTTCGAAATTAATTCAATTTAACATCGACACTGTTATTAAAGCATGCTATAACGGGTCAAAGTTTAGACAACTCTCAATAAAATAAATTTGATGTAACTCATCACTGTTTACAATATACCATCAGCCGGTTTTAACAAAACTATTCTTAACAACCACTCAGTACTACATGGACACCATATATGAAAATAAATCAAAATATCAATATTTGACTCAAAATAAAATCATTAAATGAAGAGTTATTTTATACTTTATTCGTTACAAGTTATTATTATTGTAATATTTGAGGTATATACATTTTATTTTTCCATGTAACACCCATGAATATACTATTTTCTTATTTTTATTAAATTCAGATAATTGTTGGATTATAAACAACAGTTACAAAGGTTTGACGTATCAGTGTATACGTATAAAAGCTTAAGTATTCACTGTTTATTTTCTGTTTTTCATCGTCATTATTCGTCAATTTCTACATAGTTAATTACTTTTACACCAGATGTCAGGTATTTCTTAGGGATGTTGATTTGACAATTGCCTCTGATAAATCAATTTATATTATTCAGTACATTGTCGCCCAGTGAAGATGGAGAAACTGATGAAAATTATAATTGTTTCAAAGACAACTTTTTTTCATGTTCAACTTAAATGTTTTCCTTATAACAACATAAAAGCATTATTAATTTAAGAAGTTGAAATTGACTTCTCTGACGGGAGGTTTAAATCATTAGACGATCATGAGGGTTGGTGGAAAGTTAAATTAGGAAATCGAAAGAAAAAATGTCAACTGAAATATAAAAATTAATATAAATGATTTATTTTAAATACAAATTGAGGACAAAAAATGGTTATGACAGAGATAGAGCCTTTAAGAGACGATCAGGGAATATATCTTATGTATGAGATTGTTTGATTAACACAGTTTAATTTTCTCTCAATTTTTAAAGATATAAAAAATATTCTTCAAGCTGAGATCGAGATAGTGAACACAAATAGTTGTTTTAAATGGTACAACGAATGATAAGTTTATAAAATAATATTCATTTTTCTTAACTAGCTATTTGTCGTCAAAGTATGAAGATAATAAAACATAAATTAAAGTAACTTTTGGGAGAAATATATGTGGTTATAGCTTTAATTACTGTCAGCAAACCTTGATGAGTGCGTTAATCAAATGTCCTGAATTACAATATTAATAATTTAAATGGAAAAGTTAGTGAGAAAATTGACCAGTAACTATCGTTTCTCACATCAAGTTTACTACTTTAAAGGCACACGTTTCATGTTTATATTTTACATAATCTAAATAAGTTTTGTTTTACTTTGAATTGAAGACGCTTAGGTATTTTGTTGTCGCTGTTGATGTAAGAAATGATTCTTCTATGTGTCATGTAGCAATTTCGTTAAAATACGCTTTATCAACCCAATTTCAATATACAAAGTTTGTGATGATATCACTGTTTTTCACTATATTTATCTCCATATTAACACGAATTTTTATTGTAATACAAAATATTTTTGCTCAATATGTCATATCTGTACATAAGTATATAAATTTGACATTTCTCTAGTTTTTTTCATGATATGAGCGATTCTAGAGCTGTTACAAGAGCTTAATTACAATTAAAGTTGAACAGGAAAGGAGATATTTATCACTGTGGCATCATTCAACACTGAACTCTTAACAGGTGTAGGTATTGGTAAACTGTGGTTTAATCGAAGAATCTTTTCTGTACCAACAGTTATCTGCAGGTTTGCAAAATATTCAATAGAAATGACAGGTAATTTAGATAAAATGTTTATTACCAGACAAAATACATGGATACAGCAACTTTATATAAAAGCAATAAATGAAACAAAGTGTCATACATGTACTTACAAACAATTTCATATTGGATATAGAATTAGCAACAAGACAAAAATAATGTGTTTTTCCTCTGCAAAAAAAAAAAAAAAACAACTAAGAAAGTCACATTAAGATAGGTGTATGTTAAAGTTTATTAAAGAGAAAATTGAATAAAACCTAGCTGGAAAACTAAGAAAAAGGCCAACTATGAAATTTAATAAAAGGCTTTGCTCAGGTTTTTATAAAGTGCCAGGGTGAAAGAAACAAAAACAAACGTAGAGGCTACCATTAGAATGAGAGCAAAGAAACTACTCCAGCTCAGCCTGGTGAAAATACTAGTGGTACAACATTCCATTAATGGTGTCTCAGATGTTGAGAAACACATTTTGTATTTCATGACAAAGAAAAAGCTAAGTTGGAAAAAAGAGACAGTAACCCTATATACATGACAGTCAGGCTAAATATTAAAAAGAAATTAATTCATATGCTGCGTTAATCTTTTATCCAAACAGGTCAGATATGTCTGCATAAGGTGTGTATTTCCAAAAGTAAAAAGAGAAGAAGTTTCACCAGGAGACATTAAATATGATAACTTGAAGGTGTATGAGAAATACAAAAACGACCTGTTCTATATTTTTTTCAAACAGGAGGAAAGCAGCAACATTTTAAATATTCACGTGAACTTTATGTCAAGTGGATTCTTTGATATTGCGAACAACCATTTTTGCAAATTTTCCTCATAATCTGTAATAGGATATTTATCATTCAACTAACTGAAGTTTAGCATGTTTATGTATTTTAGCCACTCATATCATTTATTTATGCTCAGTACCAGTGTCATTCCTTTAATATTATTACATGACTTAAATGATAAAACAATATTTTCAAAACAAAGTCCAAAAAGAGCTGGTCGAGTTATTAGTCAATCAAATCCTTTGACGGTTTTGAGTTTTATCTGATGTGTTGTGAAAGTGTAAAAGGATGAAATAAGGTGTCAGATAATCCTATAAGTAATGTCCTAAAATTTAATACAGAAAGTGCATCATAATTCCTGTATTTGTAGATTCATTTAATGACTAAAATGTGCAGTATAACTTGTATAGAAATGTTCAGACAAATAAAGGAAACTAATCCAACTCCACATTTTTAGATCATTTATGAAATAAAACCTTATAAAGATGAATTTGTCTGTGGAGCACATCAGGCATATAATGCTTTATGACTTAAAAAAGGCAATAGTGCAGCAGAAACTATACGAAACATTCAAGATGTTTATTGTGTGGAGTCTGTCAATGAAAGAAAATGTCGAAGTTTATTTCAGAAGTTCAGATCATGTGACTACAGCTTAAGTGATGCTACGTTCAGGTTGTACTGTTGAGTTTAATGGTGACTTGCTGCTGGCTGCACTTGATGAAGATTGTGTAGAAGCTTAATTTAACCAATTCAACAGTTCATCGTCATCTACAACAACTTGGAAAGGTGTCAACATTTCCACTTCTCTGCACTCAAGTGAATTTAACGCACCTTTTTGGGACAGGCTAGTAATTAGAGATGAAAAATTTAAGCGACGCATACAATGGCTCAGAGCAGGCAAACTGGCTAAAGTACAGCCCACAATAAACCTCCACCCTAGGAAAGTCTTGTTAAGCGTCTGATAGGATACTGTTGGTGTGAAACACTTTGATTGCTGCCACTCAATGTAACAATTACATCACACTTCTATTGTAAAAAAGTTAGAACACTTGAATATTGCCCTGAAAAAAATAAGTCCTGCTTTGATTAATCGTAAAGGTGTTGTGTTTCACCAGAATAATTCATGACCCCTAGAGCAAGGGTCACATCTACAAAGGTTGAAGAGCTAGACTGGGATAAACTTCCACATTCTCCTTATTCTACAGTCCTTGCTTCATCTGCTTATCATCTATTCCGAAGTTTACAGAACTATCTTGATAGAAAAGAGCTCGGA